>NC_137925.1:23880780-23890780 GCF_963457725.1 Sprattus sprattus | reverse complement strand
GTGCGGCGAATGCCTGACTTTATTTGATGGATGCTGTTTCCCACGGTGACATTGATGTCCCCCCCCGCCCCCCGCACCCCATCCTTCCTCTGTGCTACCTCATCCTTCCATGGTGATTCCGGCTGAGATAACCTCTCTGAATCATTATGGGATGCCGGCCTAACTCAAACCGATCGGCATCAGGCAACACGCTGCCAAACAACTGAGTGCAAGCATTTCTGACTACTAGAATGTAACCTGGGGCCCCCAGCTGAGAATACTATCTATTCCTGTCAATATTAGCACCATTCAGCACTCAACAAGTAGCCTGTTGCTTTACAACAGTACATTGGGCAAAATAAAAGTGATGAAATATTATGAAACTAAAAGTGCCTACTAAAGTATCACCAAAAGGTCTGAGTGGTTAGAAGGGATCTGAAGGTGTGCAAGGATTATAACGATGCTTGTTGTCTATCGTCCATGTTCTTATCATGCTGTGTTTTTTGAGATGCAGGTCCTCTGGTGTCCTGAACCCTATGCTGTGGCGAACCCACAGCAAACACGAGCGTATCGCCGCACTGTGAATTGGCACCTTTGTGTTCGTCCCCTAATTAAGCTACAGCACTTCCCAACCTTCAATTACGCTACAGTTTTCTCCCCCCCCCCCCCCCCCCCCCCACCGTCCCCCTCCCCACCCTCCTTTTTCAACTATCACTAGTCATCTTCGCCCCTCCTCTCTCCTCAATTGTCTTGGGGGCTCCAGCAGATAAGATGAACAATGGGGCCCAGGGCCCAGGGCCGAGGAGCTGAAGCTGGAGCTGGGCTGGCTGTGCTATCTCTGCTGTGCATCTCCCTCTCTGGCTGGGGTGGGGGTCTGGGGGGCAGAGGATGTTGTTAAGCTGTAAGTCAAACACTCAAACATCCTGCGCCTGTCCCCCAGCACTCCCATCGGCAGCACTAGTGGTGGCAGCGGCAGCGGCCCGGGCTTTACGGCGCTTCACATGACACTGGGAGGAGCTCTCAGCCTGAGTGGTTCACAGAGGGGTGAGAAGGGCCCAGTGAGGTGGAGCAGGTCGGCTACTGTGTGGGGGTGGGGGCTGGGTTGGGGGTGTGTGTGGGGGTAGGTGGTGGGGGTGGATGTATAGGTGTATGTCCATTTTGCTACCAGGGTGTTCCTTTACAAAAGTACACATGTCATAGTCAGATTGCGTTACACCGAATCGTTGCATGTGTGTGTGTGTTTCTTTGTGCCTTTGTGTGCATCATGTTTGTGTGAAAGAAAGAAAACAGGGAGTACTATGGCTAAACGTACATCAGTTTCAGTTTCGCTTAGACTACCATGACATAATAGAAACATACAGGTAAACAAAATCAGCAAAATAATGCATAATATATACTTATTTTGAAGTACTGAATGCTTATAGTTTTGTTTTTTGACTGACCATTTTATCCCTTCTGCAACTATCATCAGCAAGTGTAGACATGTGATGGGTTTGTAAACAAACAGTTTAAGTAAATTAAGAATAGTAATTGTAGAACTGCCTCTGCCAGAGTACTAAAATTGCCTTTTATGTTCACTGATTCTCTTCAAACAGTTTTATTTATTTTCATACGTAACCAATACACTTAAACTACACCACTGTATCTGTGTTCACAGCAAGTGTGTGTAGCAGCAGCCGAGGTGACGAGGGGTAGGGGTGAGCGACAGGAAGGCCTGGTAGGGACTCATAGGGCTGCGTGTGGTGCAGGTGGGTGCAGGAAGCGCCAGCTTAGGCAGGTTAATATCAGGAGCACTTGACAACAAAGGGGTGCTCTGAAAGGCCGCAGCTGTAATAAGGCCTTTGTTGGGGAGCCTCCGAGAGGAGCCACATCACGTCATTACTCATCCCCACAAGCCAATTTGCCCGTCGGCATGGCAACCACAGTGGACCAAAGCCAAGAGCCAAGACTGGAATCTCAATGGCTAGGGGCGAGAAGAAAGAATGTGTGGTAGAGAGGAAGAGAGAAGTTTTATAAGAATGACCTATCAGAGTGCTCTACAGCTTACTAATGTTGTTCCCCCTCCAGATCTAATTACTCACAGAGAGTGTGCAGCTTAATTACTCCGAGGGATTCGAGCGAATTGAAAATATAACACATCTGATTAAAACTAAAGGATAAAACCCAGGCGTCGTTCACCCATTGTTTGCTACTTACAGTAAGAGCAACATCGATGCCATAATAACAAGACAGTTCCCCAGCCCCAGTGTAAATACTCACACCCACACCAGTTCAATGTGAAGCTATGCAATCCCTAGTGTATGTTGAAGATATGTGCATGCCAGTCTGTGTGTGTATGTGTGTGTGTGTACATGTAATTATGTGTGTGTGTGTGAGAGTGAGAGAGAGAGAGAGAGAGAGAGAGAGAGAGACAGACAGACAGACAGAGAGAGAGAGAGAGAGAGAGAGAGAGAGAGTCTGCAAGTGGAAATCCAGCGGGTGTCTCTCGCTCTCTCGCTGTGCTTGGGGTGTCGTGGGTCAGATTCGGGTGGTCAGTGGCAGCTGCTGCCTGGCCCTGGTCCCACGGTTCCCAGGCTGTGCAGGAAAAGGGGGAGGCCTGAAGGGGGCAGGCTTGGGGGGAGGGGGGGGGGGGGGGGGGTGGAGGGGTGGGTGGATTGACAGGCCGGTAATAAAATCAGGCGCCCTGGTTGAGCTCAGTGAGGCCCATTGTTCCTCCTCTGCTGTTTACCCTCTCCCATATGCATTATTCAAGGGCACAGGAGCTCCCGGAGAAAAAAAAGAGGGGGCCCCATTCAGGGCTCCCCTTGCTCTTTGTTTTGTTTTGCTAATTTTCAATTAAAATAAACCATCTCTCTCGGCCGGAGTGGGCAAGCCAGCAAGGGAGAGAGGGAAAGAGAGCAAGCGAGCGAGCAAGCGCGTGGGGGGAGAGACACACTGTTTGCCGCGTGACGTCTGTACGCAGATTAGGCCCATGCCATTGATGACAATAAAACGCTCTTTATCGCGCATTATGGTGGTGACATATCTGTTATTTTTAGGTAGGCGAGGGTACGCTAGCACAATGGGATAAGACACTGTTTCAGCTTAAGAGAGGACTCTGGACTCCTGACGGTTGATGGCCTGGATCATTATTAAGACCAGGCTCAGCTGAGGGGCTGAACAACAAGTGGATCCCCACTAACAAGTGGATCATATCATCTTGCATAATAATAGGCAAAAGTTTAAGTCTATTTAAGTAATTCAATACACTTTAAATTTAAATTAAATTTTAAAACTGCAGCAACAGATTATCAGCAATATTATGGAGCAGAATAGCATGCCTCGTGAAACTCTAGTTATGTTCTGTACAGTTGGTACAGCTTGTGTTTGTCAATGTTATGAAAGTCACCGTCTCTTCCATGTTCATCTCTCCCATGTTCATCTCTTTAAATGTTTTTATGTTTTTATCTTGAAAATGTACCCAAATGATATCATCTCATAATCGAAGACATACAATAGAGCCTGATTACCTACTTATTGTAAACAGCTGTTATAATTGATATCAACATAAAAGGGGAAAGTGGTGATTACATTTAAGAATTACTACAAATACACATGATTAAATTACTAATGATATGGAAGCCAGATAATGATTCCTTTTTTTGTCAATTATTATACTGCACTACAATCATTTCAATTCATTATTTTTACAGTTATTTCAGTATGAATTCCATGAGATGTTTTCAATTGTACAACCTGTAGCCCTGTATACTGCCTACATGTTTAAACATTCATGGGTCAGGAGTTCGCAGTTCATTATTGCATGAATTTACTGCTAGGATTTGCTGGTAATACAGCAGTCCTTTTAGCCAAATGCTGATCTGTTAATTTGTCACTGTTCTAAAGCATCCAGTTTGTTCAGATTCCTTAAGCAGAGGACTCTGTGATGGGAACAGTTAGTGTGATGGAGGGCAGTGTTTGTGTGTTTGTGTGTGTGTGTGTGTGTGTGTGTGTGTGTGTGTGTGTGTGTGTGTGTGTGTGTGTGTGTGTGTGTGTGTGTGTGTGTGTGTGTGTGTGTGTGTGTGTGTGTGTGTGTGTGTGTGTGTGTGTGTGTGTGTGTGTGTGTGTGTGTGTTAGAAAGCAAAATAACAGCAATAACAACAGACATGCTCTCAACAGATTGCCATTGATCCAGCATGAACCTCCTTAAACGAATAACAGGCAAAGTGACTTAATGACCCAGAGGTCTTTAAATATCGGTAGGCCCTGTCAGGGGTGGGGGCCTAATCAATAACTAGCCTGATAGGCTTTATTGTCGTTGTTTTCACACAGGAGGGGGCCGCCCCGGCCCCTGCGCTGGCCTGGGGTGTGAGGGGGAGCTGGGGGACAGATGCAGCACCAGTGGGGAGTGAGGAGAGAGTTAAAGATTCACCACACATCTGTCACCACACACCGATCAGGGACACACAGGCACCTACCCCTGCTGTCCCTCTGCCTCCCTGCCTGCCTGCCTGCCCGCCTGCCTGTCTCTCTCTCTCTCCCTGTCCCCCTGCCTGGGTTCCCCCTCCACCTGTCTCCCCATCCTGCAGCAGCTTGCTAGCCGGCCTCCCTTTCTTCTTTCCTGCTCATGTGTCATGTGCATCGATGCAGCTGACTGTCCAACTGTCTGTCCCCACAGCAACCGGTGGGCCCAGTGGCAGGGAGCTGAGGTGGGGAAGATGGACCCCCGCCGGGAGCGGTACAGAACTCAACACACTAGAGGCCTCCCTCACAGGCACCAGCTCTCTGCCCCTCACTGCTCCTCATCCATCCCACCTCCTCCCCCCCTGACCACGACCAGATAAGGAGACGGATGCTTGAACAGCTCCAACAGCTTTGATATTTCACTTTTCCATCTTATCACCCACTTTTTCCACCTCATCACCTTCTCTATCACTGATGTATACATTCATGTCAATAGTTGAAGTGTCACATGTTTGTTTTGTATCACAGAGTCATGACTGTACTGTCTATGCTCCTCCAGCCGGTGTCTTCCCAGCGTTAGAGGCCACTTGGCTCTGGTGAATGGGGGGGGCTGGGTTCGGGGGGGTGAGGCCCCTTCACTGTAGGCAGGTGAGCACTTCAGGCTGGCCTCGCACCTGCCGTCTTTGTTCCGCAGTGATGGCTTTATAGTGAGGGGGAGAATCTGTCTGTCTCGTAAAGCCAGTGTTCATACGGCATTAAAGCCAAACTGCTGGCAGGATCATTGTGTGTGTGTGTGTGTGTGTGTGTGTGTGTGTGTGTGTATGTGGGTGTATGTGTGTGTGTGTGTGTGTGTGGGTGTGGGTGTGTGTGTGTGTGTGTGTGTGCGTGTGCGTGTGTGTGTGTGTGTGTGTGTGTGTGTGTGTGCGTGCCTCAGCCTGTGTGTGTGTGTGTGTGTGTGTGTGTGTGTGTGTGTGTGTGTGTGTGTGTGTGTGTGTGTGTGTGTGTGTGTGTGTGTGTGTGTGTGTGTGTATTAGTCGGTGCAGAACAAAGTTAATAGGTGCTCTGTTATGACTGTACTAAATACATTACTGGCAGAACTACAAGCCTGAAGTAACATTCACAATGGATTCTTAAGTATTGTGAGACCACAAAGAAACATAACAAGACACATGTAAGATCACTGGTGATAGACATATCACAGACAGATAAAGAAACTAGCTATCATATTCTAGACAATATTGCGCAATACAATGACATAAAAAATGTTTTTTTCCAACTTTATTTGGAATTTAATTTTTTTTGACAGACAAAATTCAGAGTGGACAGGGACAATCAGTAATCACAAAGAACAGAAAAGAGGTATTCCACGACAACACTTCTCAAGAGCACAGACAGTGACAAACAAACATATCAGCGGCTACATCAGCAGTTCCCAAAATGTTCTGGTCTAGTATCTAGTTTCAAAGTCAGTAGTGTCAACTGTTTAAATTTCCACTCCTCCAGGGGTAACATTACTGAACTTCCTCTCTCTACTGTTTACAAAAGAACATTAGCTACAGGTAGCAGAGCAAGTCATGTATACTGAAATATTCAGTTTATAAAATTATTAATAAGGTCAGTTGACATATAGCATCTACATATTAACCAGCTTTAGAGTATCATAACTTTACACAGACCTTCCCTTCAAAGAGAAACTCCTTGAATGAAACATCTCAGGGACTTAGCCTCCCTCTCTCAAGCACCTGTGCCACAGATGGTTACAGAGGGGCAAAGCCTGCACACAAAATAAGCACCATATTAATGTCTACTTTATATGATTTCTCCGGATATCAAATCTGACTGATAAGGTAAACTAAATTAACGGCCTCAAAGGGAGGCCATGAGATTTGAGAACTGGGCCTTTTTTATGAGAGCATCTTAGAAACCAATTACCAGACGAGAAATAGATCATTATTTTTTTTCTAAAAGGACTGGCCGGTGGGGGTGAGAGTAAAGGTGGTCGCTTGAAGGAAGGAAGAGGCTTTTCTTTAGATTGAGGGGGGCACAATAAAGACATAATCATCTCTACCTCAACTTTTTCCTATCCAACTTTCAGATTTTAATTTGCCGTCTGTGAAGTGGTACCTAATTTACTTTCGCCTCGTCCCTTCAATACGCCATTGTTGCTGCAGCCGAGATTCGGCGCTTCCTCTCTTAGCTCACCTCGGCGTGAAATTGGTTTAATGAAGCGGAAAGGTATGAGGCTCTCACAACACTGGATTCCACCAACGCGGCTTCGCTCCACCCACCACCCCCTCCCGGTCATTCGCATTACGCAGGCAATTTATAACGCAGTGCATAAAAGATTGCTATCTCTCACATTACATCAGTGCATATTACTGTCCCTTTCACACCGCCAACGGTCTAACGACAGAAAAAAAATCTCAGCGGCCAATAAGGGTGTTTCGGGAATGCATGAGAAGTTTCGAATTAACGGCGACCCCGAATATTTAAACGTGTCATCTGGTTTACGCACTAGGGTTTTATGTTTAAGCATAGGCAGGAGGGTAAACATCTATTAGGATGTGAAATTTGTCCGAGAAGTAGGCTACAGTTTTCCCACCTTGTCCAGGCTACCCTGGGAGCTGCGTGCTCGCGTTTCTCCCTATCCTGGGTGTGGTTCCAGCGGGAGCGGGAAGCCAGTCCTGTGGGATAATGAAGCGCGCGCGTTACATTCATATGATCCCTTCGAGTCGTATCGTTTACTTCTTGTCGACCTCCTTTTCGACAATCGACTGAAAATGCATCCGTAAGTGAAGATACGGCTCCCATGCGGTCACTTCTTGGTTAAGGTCAACTTTTAAACCTGTGTTTGGGAGCTCCAAACAGGTGGCATCTGGGGAAAGTAAGTTAGATTAAAAGAGACACACACACTTTTTGGCATTGGTTTTATTTAGTTTACTGTGTGTGTGTGTGTGTGTGTGTGTGTGTGTGAGAGAGAGCCCCTGTGCGCTTTAAGGGACAGGTGACAACTTAATCTGGTTGACCCTCAGTAAGGATACTCAGAAGCCTCAGAAAAACATCCCTTCAATACTACATGTCTTTGAGCCCTTGTTGACTGGTCTTGACACCTGTTCTTACAATGATGTCACATTGGGAAGTGAGGAGTGCTGATCCTATTGGGACGACCTCGGATCAAACCACCATCAATACCTCATGTCTCCAAAGTTTCAACCACTGGCCATTAAACTATCTTGGAGCTCATCACACAACCTCATATTGTCTTTTTCAATCTGTGTCTTTTTTAAATGAATGACTCTGTCTGAAGAGGCACCAGTTGTAAAGCAGAGTACATTTTTATATGTGTATTAGAGTAACACCCCCATGATTGTTCATACACACATATATACACACACACACACACACACACACACACACACACACACACACACACACACACACACACACACACACACACACACTCACAAACATTGTTCCACTAAAACAGTACAGCTTAGCCTCTTGCTGTGATGAAAACGGATCTGTCAAAGTAGTACCCAGCAGGTAAGATTATCCATGGCACACCATGGGAGTGCTGTCTCTTACAGGTAATTACTCAATTACAAGTAAACACCGCCACTGAGCAGACAATGAAAGCGAGAGAAAGCTCTACCCAGCTCCCATTCAGTGCATATCTCCCACATGCACGCAGTATGACTGGAAGTATCCATCTAAAGGGAAGCGATCCTGCATTTTGAAACACTTTCTGGGTCCAGAATGAAAGTGAGACAATTTTCATACTGCAGGTTTTCTTTTCGAGCGTTTATTGTGCTTCATCAAATGGGGGGTGGGGGGATAATACATGCACTCTTATACCAAATGGAGGATAATACATGTAGTTTTGCGTTTTAACAAAGGTTTTTTTTCATGAAACGCAGAACTTTGACAAAATAGAGAGAAAAAAAAAAAAAATTTCAGAAGTTTGATGAGATTTGTCTAAATAGTTCTGGTCTACGTTTAGTTCATGTATTTGTAATACTTTTTATTATAACGTTTTTTTTTTAGCTGATAATTTCTTATGAAAATGAATGCTTAATGCTTAATGTAATGATTGCTAGTTTTTGGTTATGGCTGGTTGCACTTGATTTTCTCTGTATTGTGGATGCAGCACTATCTCCTTCCACTAGTGGGAACTAGAGAACAGTTTTGTGTACATGCCAGATTTACATCAACTGAAGGGTCCATGATTTTAATGCCTTATACTAAATTATCCAGATCCAGTCTTGCCATATGGCTCATAGCTCAAAGTGTGGACACAAGGCAGCTGATCTGAAATCAGTTGCCCTGGGCAAAAATAACCTGAGCTCTCCTGTTTTCGAGTAGGCCTTCTACCAGCTCAGTTTTCTGAGCTGTGGAGTTTGTTTGTAGACAAAGCTTAACAGACACATAGTTCCCTTGGCAAATAGATCGGTTAGATGGAAGAGATGAATCCTGAGATAAAGGGGGAAACACTTCTTTTAAATAAACAGTGCGGTGAACTTACAAGCATGGCTCTATTCACACCTTCCCTGGGCGTTAGATTCCTGAACATTTCATCATCTTGACATTTTGGCTAAAGTTAACAGACAAATAAATCATAATCAGTCTTTTTTTTTTTTAAATTTTTTTTACACCTAACCAACAAACACCTCGAAGGTTCTGACACCTTGAGGTGTTGGTTCCTATTTTGCTTCCTAATTTGTAAGTAAATGTATGTAAGTAAGTTTTGCCTTTGGCATTTGCCTTTTTCTTAAATGTTTAAGAAATATTTAATACTTAAGCAGGAGTCCAAATAGATATGAATGCACTCTCAGTCCCAGGGACTCCACAGACATGAATACAACAGAGAAACAGAAAGAGAGAAATCTGATATATCCATTCAAGAAAATACAACAAATGAGGAAGCAGGAAAATATGCGATTTCTTACTGAATACACCAAATAAACATTTATAACATTGAAGATTTTAATGATAAATTAACGTCACAGCTTATATTTACAAGGATAAAGACAATATTCACACACACACAAACACACACACACACACACACACACACACACACACACACACACACACACACACACACACACACACACACCTGCCAGTGGTCAGTGGACACACACCTGGCCTGCAGTGGTCTCCTGCCAGGACACCCTGTGGTTGTCTGTGTCCCGACCGCATGGGTCCACACACATACACACACACACACCCCGCAGGCCACCCTAAATCCCCTGAGACAGCCTGCCGTCAGCTAATGAGGAATTAGAGTGGACTAGGACAGCTTTACTGGGGTTTACCTCATCATAATGACTCACAGGATAGCCCAGAGGCCACAAACACACACACACACACACACACACACACACACACACACACACACACAACACACACACACACACACACACACACACACACACACACACACACACACACACACACACACACACACACACACACACATACTCAAATTTACCAGACATACACTTGCACAGAAATAACCAAATTATGCCATATGTCATATTCATTGGTAAACACTAAATAACACTGGGACATACACAAA
>NC_137925.1:23805780-23873280 GCF_963457725.1 Sprattus sprattus | reverse complement strand
AGAATAGGAATCCAACAAACACATACAATTTTTTTTAATAATAAATAGGAAAATAGTTGCCTATTCAGTATCCGTATCAGTAATGCCAGCGGTGTCATGGGGAAACACATATTTATGAAGGTTATGAAGAGGACTGGAGTCATAATGGCCCTGCTTCTCTGATGGCTTGCCAAAATACCAGAGGCCAAATTAGCCAAAGCTGTATATACTTTAAAATGCAGCTTTAATGTGATTTGTTTTTCCTTGCATGTTTGGCAGTCCCAAAGAATAATGTGTGTGTGTGTGGACATGAGTCACATTCTACTTTTTGATTACCTTGCAACTGGGTTACATGATGTTTGTTACAGTTTAGTTCTGCAGTTCATGCAGTTCAACAGATGATGTGAGTCCTCTACTATCCTCAAAGGATGGAGAGAATAGGAGCAAACAGGGAACGGAGAGAAAGAGGAGAATAGCAGTGGAGAGAAAGACAGAAAGAGACTTTGATGATAAGTACAGGGAGAAGAGATGGAGAAAAGGAAGCAGAAAAGAAGAAGAGGAGGAAGAAGATTAAACAAACTTGTGAAAAAAACACCTACATCTCAGAAAGATACAGCATATGTTTTGTTTTTTATTCTTTACGGTTGTTTGTAAGGGATGATGTTTTAGTTGAGTGAGACTATTTAGCCCCCTCTCAACTCAACCCCTCACCTCTCTCTCCCTCTCTTTCTCTCTCTACCTCAGCTCTCTCCCTCTCTCTCTCTCCCTCTATCTCTCTCTCTCTCACTCTCTCTCTCTCCCTCTCTCCATCTATCTCTCTCTCCCTCTATCTATCTCTCTCTCCCTCTCTCTATCTCTCTCTCTCCCTCTCTCTCTCTCTCTCTCTCTCTCCCTCCCTCCCTCTCTCACGCTCTCTCTCTCTCTCTCTCTCTCTCTCCCCTCCGGCTGCCCCTCCTCTCCTCCCCCGGGGCTTTGTGTGGCCCCCTGAACCCCGCTCCTCCCCCTTTTGTCACCCGGCCATTCCGCTTTGGTTAGCACACACAAAGGGCGCTCAGTGCTCCAGCCTCCTGACGCTGCATTCTGCCTGGGCAGTGGGGAGAGGGCCGAGCCGGGATGGGGAGAAGGGAGGGGGGGGGGGGGGGGGGGGGGGGGGTACGCAGAGGGGTGTCAGCGGTAGCAGAGCACCCCATGTGACCGAATGCCATCCTGAACAACACCACCATCCCCCCTTTCCCTACCCCCCCCCCCCCCCCTTTCTGCTGTTGCAAACCCCCACACAGATGGAGCACAAAACAAGTGGCATGGGGCACCCGGGCACCCGAGCATGGCACACCCTGCACTGCCCAACAACACGGCTGCAAAAACAAATATGTCTCCCTCTTCAAGCTCTCTCTTTCCGCTCTCTTTTCTGTCTCTTTCCGCTCTCTTTTCTGTCTCTTTCCTCTCTCTTTCCTCTCTCTTCTCTCTATCTTTCCTCTCCCTCTCTCTCTGACTCCTTCATCAGTTTGGGCATTTTTTCAGTAAGAATCCAACCCCAGTGAAGCATGACTGCGTCCAGCTACATGTGTGTTCTGTCTAGCTGTCTCTCTAGCTTGGCCTGGGCACAACGCCCACATTACATTTTTAAGACCTTGCCCTCGCTAGATTTGTTTTATGCCTCAAAAAATTAATCCACAGAACCTAGGCCACCATTCTCCTTGGAACAATTAAATGGATTTCAATTTCTTTATGACAAATCAATCAGGACCAAATGCGTTTTCCAACACGGGGAGATTAACTTGTGTCACTTCACAAGGACAGCTGTAAAGATGACACACTGAGCCGAAGCCTGCGGTCCAGCAGTTCCTCCGTAGTAATGAATGCATAAATGAAGTGAGGAACTTTAATGTAACCCATACGGATTAGTTCGGAATCCCAGACATGTGAAGCACATTAACACTGAACAGTCTGAGCCCACACTTTTCACACTCCCGTTCTCACAAATACGAGAAAAAAAAACGTTAGCGCTTGGAGCTTGGAATTTTGGATGTCATTTATTTGATTTGTTCTATTTTGCGGTGAGAATTGGGTTAAAAAGTGTTTTAGATTGCTGCTGTTGTGCTTTTAGTGAGATGGCTGGGCCACAGGTGCGTGAAGTCTGTGCCAGAATACACCCCCTGGACATCTGCATGGGAACGACAAACTAAAGCCTTGTGTGTGAATGAGTGTGTGTGGATGAGTGTGTGTGTGTGTGTGTGTGTGTGTGTGTGTGTGTGTGTGTGTGTGTGTGTGTGTGTGTGTGTGTGTGTGTGTCTGTTTATAGCACTTACAATACGCCCCTGCACACACACACACACACACACCCCAGACAGCCAGGATGGATAATTCCAGTGAGTTTATTCCCTCCTTCTGCTAAGGTGAAATGAAGAGAAGGAGGGGAGAGGGGTTGTTTTTGTATGTGTGTGTGTGTGTTTAGCCGGCATGGGGTGGATTGCCGGGGGGGTCAGTTTGAGTTTCAAAGCCCCTGCTTGTTCGCCCATATTTCACACCATGGTGACATCTTAAAGCCCAGACAGGCCTGGTTGCTTCACCCTCTTTTTCACTTTCTGGAAAAAAGAGGGATGACTGGAGAGGGGGGTGGGGGGGTGTAGGAGAGGGGAAGGGTGGGGTGGGGTGCGGTGGGGTTCTGGGGGGGGTCGGGGTGAGCCCTAAGATGTATGCAAATGGCCCCCCGAAGGGGATCCGAATTTTATGGGTTTAGAATTTAGTTCTAGTTCAGCCAACCTGAATAATCAAATGTGGGAACAAAAAAATGCGCCCCCTCCCCAAAAAAAACTTTAACCCCCTACCACCATGTCCCAGTATCCTAGATCCCTCTCTCCCTCTCTCTCTCTCTCTCTCCATCTCTCTTCATCTCTCTCTTTCTCACTCTCTCTTTTTCGCTCAGTGGCGTTCATCGTATGGGCCAGGGGAGAAGACTGAGAGATGGAAGGCTGATGGGGTGTTCGACGGCTGTAGATGATGGTGATGTGTTGGGGGTGGGGATGGGGGGGCTGGGGCTGAATCGTACCTGATCAGGCAGAACTGCAGGCTCCTGATTACGACACCATTTTCCCAGCAGGCCCCCCGCGCCTCATTCACTGCCTCTGAATATGGAGCGGGGCTCAGCCAATCCCGGCCCTTCTCTCTGCCACCTAATGACAGAATTAAGGCCATTTAGAGTGATTTTGTCTGTCTTTATGGCCGTTTAAAAATGAGAAGGAAAAATAGAATGCAACCGGACTTATTTTCTCCACCTGACGATTTGGCTCCTTGTTGATGTGTGGGAGGTCTGGCATGCAGAGGGACCTGGAAGTTTAGTGTGACGGAGCTCTGCACGACAACAATTTCTCTAACACAGGCACTTGTGAAAAATAGTATTTCCCAGGTATAACTACAGGTATGCTAAGCGTATGAAATGGCTGTGTGTATGTATGTCGGAGTGGTATACATCTTCGGGCCATACATTCTGACATGACTTGTGGGAAACTTGGGTATAGTGCAAGCACCTGGAATCCTCTTGCACTAAAATCTAATTAGGTTTTCATTTAACTGAAGAAATCAATCGCATATTAAGTATTCTGCCTCATATGAAATTAATTTCTAATTAGAATAGAATTAGAATATGTTGTAAGTAGTAGTACTCAAGGGCAGCAATTCAAATCTTGAAATGTGCTGTCAAGACCTTAACAAGAACTCTGTCTTTCATGCGCACCAGGCTTGTAGGTTGTCTGATAAAAATGGCCAAACTGACTGTCACTTCGCAGAGGTTTACAGAGCCATGAACCCAGAAAGGTTAAGACTCCAGGGGGAATTAAGGAAGAACATTTTAAGTACCGGTTTCACAAATCCCCTTAAACAGCTTCTCTCATGTCAAACTCAGTTACATTCATCTCACAGCTGGCCCAGCCACTCCCAGGCTCCAGCCTGCATCTACGACACAGAGCATCCATGGCAGTGTGTTGCAATCTTCATGCTATTCCACAGTCTGATATGATTGTTTACTGTGGTG
The DNA here is from genome assembly GCF_963457725.1 of Sprattus sprattus. Classification (NCBI taxonomy): domain Eukaryota; kingdom Metazoa; phylum Chordata; class Actinopteri; order Clupeiformes; family Clupeidae; genus Sprattus; species Sprattus sprattus. The sequence goes on along the minus strand of NC_137925.1, from coordinate 23,869,271 downwards.
GTGCTAGCCTAGCATAGCTCTGAGAAGTGACTGCATGGACTGCACTCTAACTCTCGACCCTACAACTATTGATGCACCTCAATGTATATATATTTCTTTTTTTTATTTACTCATGGATATTTATTTATCTATTTATTCATTGTAATTTATTATTATTTAGCCACAGCAACTTAAGTTTTTTAGCTGTCTGTTGCTGCCTCTCACTGTCTCGTTGTTTTTGTGACAATGACAAATAAACTACTTTGAACTCTGAACTTTGAGCATACAGGTAGTCTGTCTGAGACTTGCCTCTCCACTTCTCTGTCTCGCTACTCTCTCTATCATTCCTGCCATGTGTTAGGAAGTAAATAGTGATTGGTGTCGCCAATTGGTGCAGAACTTATGTGGTGACTTATGCAAACGTTAGAGCTACAAACGCGCTCACTAAAGACAGCACAGAGGTAGTCATGCATGTCCTCACAAGCGCACACATGCGCACACTGATAGAACGCCAAAAGGAACACACAACTTGCATGTTCGAACAAACACGCATGCATATTCACATGCTCCCTGGCGCTCTCGTTCACACTCAGTCGCACACATAGTCTTGGCCAACTTCACAGGAAGGGCCCACACAAATCCTCGAGACGGCTTAAATCTCCAACTTTGACCCACCTGTCAGTCAGAGAGTGAAACACAAGGGCCTGCAGTGCTTACTCCTGAGAATGAAGAGAGAGAGAGAGAGAGAGAGAGAGAGAGAGAGAGAGAGAGAGAGAGAGAGACAGAGCCAAAGAGAGAGAGAGAGAGAGAGAGAGAGCGAGAGAGAGAGAGAGAGAGCCAGAGAGAGAGAGAGAGAGAGAGAGAGGGATGTGGGATGAGGTCGGGTGGGAGAACCCTCTTTACATGTCAAGAGACTCAGGACTAGATTCTAGCCACCGCCTGTCAAGGGACTGCAAAACAAGCCGTTAAGATCCAGGCCTGCACATATTACCCCGTGAAAGTCCTGAGCGAGCGGGGAGAATGGGGAAAGAGAAAGGGGGTGTGGAAGGTGAAATTGGGGATTGCGTGAATGGCAGTTCCCTTCTGTGGAAGAGAAACTGAAAGGAGAACAGAGAACGTGAGCTCTAGTTACATTCCAGGGAATTAACTGCAGCCCTGATCTGCCAGTCAAGTGTCCCAGCTGACAGCAACAGGCAGGGCTCTGGGCACCTGCCGTACACTTCGCCATCTCAGAGCATGACAACAGATCACCAGAGAGCTCAAATTCTCGAAAGATAGCCATCCACACTCAGGTATTGCCCACCACGTGCCAGGCAATCTGGGAGACTGTGTTTTGTGTTGGTGAGGCATGTACACATAGACATGGCGTCTCTTGCTATGTGAAAAGCTGAGAAACTGCAGAGACTGCTGGCTCGATTCCATCTAGTGGCAGAGAGAGGGAGGATTTCAGAGTTCAACTCGAGGTGCCTAGGCTGGGCAAGACCGAGTGCCCAGACACACCCCGGACCTCCACGTGGCTGTCACACCCACGGCGGCTAAGCATACAATTCACACATGGCGCGCACACACCTGCCCCGTGTCACACACAGAGCATACACACACACACACACACACACACACACACCTGCCCCGTGTCACACACACACACAAACATCCAGATACAGGAATAACGAGACCGTCCACAAGCACAGTCCTGTGAGACGCATAGGCACCAGGAGGACCTGATCACTCCAGATCTCACTGTCTCCTCCACTGCCCCCATCAACAGCAATCAAGGCAGTAACCCCCCCCCCTCACCTCCTCTCTCAGCAGCCACAAGACAGGCCCATCAAGGCTCTGCCCAGCCAGGGCAGTTTCGCTGGAAAGCGCCGGCCACAACTGGCAAAATTCAAAAAAGCACGGAGGGAGAAAAAAAAGGCGAGGATGGAGAAAGACAAATGCGTGTGTTGGGCAGGAGGCGTTCCCATTTACATGACAGCTTAGGAAAAATGCTTTTTTATTACTCATTCAGCCCCCAAATCACCTCTTTCCCTCTCCCCGCATCTCACCACCCTCTCGCCCTGGCTATTAAATCACCATCTTGACCCTCTGACCTGGAGCCTGAGTCATAAAAAAGCCCCCTGTGGGTCACAGGCCTGATTGGCGCATTTGAATATGAAATGGGCATGGAAACAGCCCTGCACTGCAAGGGCCACACTGACCCCCAGGAGTGAAGGCCCACCAATCAGAGAACAGCAGGATCATCGACGGGGTCTCTCAGATACATCTCCCTCTCTCTCTCTCTTTCTCTCTCTCTCTCTCTCTCTCTTTCTCTTTCTCTCTCTGTCTCTCACTCTGTGTGTCTTGTACATGTGCATGTGTGCGCACTCTCTCCCTCTTTCACACAGACCTACTGAGCCTTGAGGAAAGGATGGCAGGAGGGAGAGGCAGGGGTAAAGAGAGGAAGAGAGAAGAAGAGAGGGAGGGAGGGAAGAAGGGAGAGGGAGAGAGGGAGAGGGAGAGAGGCAGAGGGAAACGGAGAGGGGGGGGGGGGGGGGTGATGGATTTGAATAACAGAGAAGAGGCGATCCCTGTTAGCATGACAAAGGGGCCCGCCATCTCCCCCTGATTGGTGTCACAGCTCAGGCTCAGAGGCTGGCGAAGGCCCCCTAGGTGGGTGGATGTGTGGAGCTCAGGCATGTTTATGCATCTGAAGTGTGAGATTTAAGGGAGGGGTGCTGGCTTGATGGGGGGGGGGGGGGGGGGATAAAGGGGGTTTGAGTTTTGGGTTCAACTTAAGAAACTTTGGGCAGAAACTAAAAACTAAAGAAGAACTAAACTCCTCACCAAATAAATTGATATTGGCTATAGCTATTGGCTGCTATGATTGGAGAAGTACTGAAACCATGTTGAGTTGGCCACTGTGAAGGTTTTTTTTTTACTTTTGGGTCAGTGCACCGTTCAACCCTCCCACACCTGAGAGCAACCGCATCTGTAGGTAGGTGGAGTGATGTTCAAATACATCCATCTCTTCCACGCTTATCTCAGCCTCTCATCTACAAACCTCCCTCTCTAAAGCCCGCTTTCCACCTGTAGTCAGTAGCTGACCCAATAACAGCTCTCTCCACAGGCATAGGCTGATTGCCTCTAGGCCCCGGAGAATTGCTCTGGATGACTCTTAAAAGCTCCCAGGGCAGTTAACACAAGTATGCCCGAGGCACCAGGTCACTTACATACACAACAACCACAACCACATCCCTGAACAGTTGTGCCAAACGAAAAAAACATCTATAAAGATAGTCTAAGTCTATGAAAGTTCTATCTGACGTCTATGTGTCTATAGTCTATGTGTCTATAGTCTATGTTCGATCAGATAGCATCAAGTGTATGAGATTATTTGATCGACCATCAAATGGCCCATATGATTAATACTGATCTCCGAGATTTACTGATTCTTCTAACCACTGTCTTCATCAATCTCATTGGGCACAATATTCTAATCAGTGCAGGACAATGATGCGTTGGAACATCCTAAAACAGCTGGCAGTAACTCACATTGAAAAAACTTCAACTACAAGACGACGAGGAGCAAACCGTGAGATGCCATATAGAGAAAAACAAATTAAGAAAGCGAGAGCGAGAAAGAGACAGAGAAAGTGAAAGAGGAAGAGGGAGAGACTGCCGACAGACGTCAATCCTGGCCAGACAAAAGCTCATCTGATGCATTGGTTGGCCCCGCGGCGACGCGCTACATCTCCTGGAGAGTTTCTCTGAGTAACAATGGCAACTAATCAATAAGTGACAGAGTCAGGCACAAGTGAGCCAGCGCAAGAGGCCAGCATCCCTGACACGTTCCCAGGGCCACGCTGAGACGAGCACGGAGAAGAAGAGACCACCATCGAGGCAGAACCAACACCAGAACCCGGGGACTGCAACCGTCCAGGTGGAGTGGTCCAGTAAACGTCCAATGCTCCTAGGCTGGCGAGAGGTGTTTCTTGTTTGTTATGCTGACACTTCATGTTGGGGAAACTCCTGACATCTTCAATCTGACTTCGAGTCTTCAGATGGGGGATGAAGCTTGGGCGTGCTTTTGTTCATCTGTCAATCCCTGTTCGGTCTCACTGCAGCTCGACAGCCATTAATCAATATCTGTGGCCTAGATGAGAGTCCTAATCCTGGCTGCCATGTTTAAGCCCCCCACCCCTCCTTGTGCCCCCCCCCCCCCCTCCTCCTCCTTTGTCTCTTTACTGTCCCATACTCATATCAGTGTTAATGGGGCATAACATGCCTCACGTATGCCTCCGTCTTTAGCTATGCCATTGTTTGAGGAGTGGATGGGAGAGAGGCCTTATTCATCTGGGAACACTGAGCTTACATGCTCCACTGTTCACTTACAAAGACACGCAGAGGAAGAAATGGTGCCAGAGCTGCGCCATCTGTGACTTCATTTTTCACAGTATGTGAAGGAGTTTAGCTCACCCCGTGCCACTGACTCTGACACAATCAAGCCTGACTGCCTTAAAAAAAAATAATAATAACACTCGCACTGGTTCGACAGGACCCCAGAACAGGTTTCCATGGCGCCGGCAGACAGCAATTACGCTATTTCTCCTCAGACAAGTTCAAAAGAAATCCGCACACAGATTTTCAGCAAACAGTCAGAAATACCTTTAGAATCCCCAGGAGACACATCATGTAGACATGTAAAATTTCAAATAAGGAATCCTGTGTCGCTACCAACCGGATCGCTATTTTGAAGGAACTGGCAGCCATATTAGTGCTAGTTTATTTTTTTTGCAATTAAACTACATATGCTCACAAACGGAAATATCAGACACACCCAAAGAGCTCAAATAAACATCTCTGTTTGCTGTCACTCTAATGACCTTGCTCAGCAGGACCGCCACACGGCATGCCATGTTCGTCAGTGTAGGGGTTGGTTTAGGGAGAGGTTGCGTGGTGTTACCTTTTGCCAAGTGCCTAGTACGAACACATCCAACGATGATTCATCTAAGCAGGCACGGCTCACACGCTTTGGGAGTGGACAGAGGTGATGGAAGGCTGAGGGGGTGGGATGTGGTCAATAGCACAGCTTGTTATGCCATGCCAACACAGCAAGATAGTGAGGCGGTATGCTGATAATCTCCTTGCATCAAACCTCACCTTCCTTCTTATCACAAATATCTTGACATCATCAAAGTCGTTGCTTCAAAAGCAAATCATTACAGTTCCAACTGTATGGGAATCTGACAATACACAGATGCAGTGCCAACAGCACCGGACCAGATTTATTTCTCTGGAACAGCAACAGACTGGATTACATATTTCAGTTTTTCTCATGAAATATGGTACCAGGTTTCTCTGTTAATACGGTATCATGTTTCATTTTAACCTCTGGTATGTGTTCTCGTGAATTTGTCTTTTATTTTACTTTACTCGGTACTTTACTTTACTTTACTTCATCATCAGTACAAATCATTAATCCCTAAACCAGGCTATTCTTGAAGCACTGCTACACTCTCCCTTTGAAAGAACTCCCACACAACATTCTTTGTGGTTGTGTAATACAACGGTTTAACCACAGCTATAATCAACCACTGACATCAACGGTGACGTTCAAGGCATTACCTGAAGGGATGGTACAAGGACTCTTTCCATCCCCCGTCACAACACACGCACATGAGCACAGCTCCACCGATACCTGGCTGGGAACCTCCCTGCTGGGAGACTTCCCTTCCGCTGGCCTGTCAGCATGATGGAGGCCTGTCACCTCCAGGAGGGTGCAGGGCAATGGGGGCAGTGGGGGGGAGGAGAGTGGTCAGTGCAGCCGAGGTGGGATGAGCCTCAGTGGGTCAGCCCAAAGCCCTGACCCCAGGAGGATTGGATGGCACTTTCCCACGGCGTGAGCTGATCTGAGAGGAGCTCGTTAACAACATCTGCCCCAGTTCAGGGAGATTAACCCCTTCTTCTCCCTCTCCTCCTCCTCCTCCTCCGTCTCCTCTCCTCCACCTCCTCCCCCCACCTTGCCTATCAGTCCACACAGCCCACAGGAGGGTCAATCTTGCTGGACAGAACTACCCCCCAAGCCAATGCCACCCCTAGACTCTGTGGATGCACCATCATCACAGTTAATGTCTCTCCATTTTATTGAAGGGCTGCTAGCCTTCAGACTGTCAACGCACTGAGAGAAAAATAGAACTCTTTACCTGTGTGCATGAGAAGGTGGCTTCAGACAGAGATATAGCTTTATAGGAACTTGTGTGGCAGCAAGTAACATACCTTACTCACAGACATGTGTTCATCTACAGCTTCTGCATCGCCAAGGTACTCACAGAAACAATAGGGCAAATGACAGTCAAAATGTATATATAAATGTTTAAGCAATGAGACATGGAAAAGTTACTTTTTTTCTCAGGTGCTTTATTTACACCGGCCCCCCCTTTAATTCACACACACACACACACACACACACACACACACACACACACACACACACACACACACACACACACACACACACACACACACACACACACACACACACACACACACACACACACACACACACACACACACACACACAGAGAAGCCACTGAATCCAGCGCTGCTTCCGAGGGCTGTAATTAGGTTGGTTTGGAGAGGGGGTTAAACAAACAGGCCCAGTGAGGTCATAGGCAGATGTAAGTAGGGATATGCCTGCACTTGCTGAGTGGGCACAGAGCCTCACATGACAGGGCAGAGGCCCTCGCAGAGCCGTGGGGCCAGGGGGGGGAGGGTGCATACGCAGCGCTGCCTCTGCTAGCAGTGCACTCTCAGAACACAATGCCTGAGTAACAGCAGACCACAGCATCCGACTCACCAGCTAAAAATATACACGTCTAATCTCCTCATTTGGAAAAGCAACTCCGACACTTTTGTGTTTGTGAATAAACAGTGGATTTTTTCAAATTAAGTGAGGTTGTGAATGAATTACTTAATAAGTGAATCACATGGAAAAAAAAGTTAACGTGTGAGAAAACCCATTCGTGGTCATTTTATGATTAGTATGATTAGTCTGGTGTCTCCCTCTCTGCCTAAGCTTTTTTTTAAAGTTTGGACGTTTTCAGTGGGGGAACAAAGTGGTGAGAGCCCTTACTGACACACAGACATGCTCAGTGCTCATCGCCCCTCCGCCAGGCTGCAGGGCCTGTAGGATCAGATACCTGGAGTTTGATCCAGCACGGGGCACGCTTGTCTGACAGATGGCATGAAAACACCATTCTCTCTGCTCACCACTGCAAACACCCTCCGACAGGACCGGAAAGAGAGGTAGGGAAAGAGAGAGGCAGAGAGAGAGAGAGAGAGAGAGCCAGTGAAAAAATGGAGTGAGAGAGATAGTTGGAATGCATTAGAAAGAGAGAAAAACAGATAGGCAGATAGGAGAGAGAGAGAGACTGTGAGTGAGAGGTGGAAAAAAGCTGCTTAATTGCGAAGAAATGACCTGGGGAGGAGAGAGGGGTGATTAGTGGATGGGCGCTCACTGGTGCGCTAGACTTAAGACCCAGGCCAGTGAATGCAGGGAGGTCCATATAATCTTCTAGCCTTCCACAGGGGTGCACTGGGCTAATCTCACGCCACTGCACTGAGCCCGGGATCAAACCTCGGAGCGTTAGTGTGGGAAGGCCAGCAGCCAGAACTACTTGGTGGCCCAGAATATTGATCCCAGGGTGCCCTCCGGCAAGAGAGAGAAAGAGTGAGTGAGAGAGAGAGAGAGAGAGAGAGAGGGAAAGATGGGGGGGGTGTTTGTGTGTGTGTGTCTGACAGAGAGAGAGAGAGAGAGAGAGAGAGAGAGAGAGAGAGAAAGAGAGAGAAAATAAGAATGAGAGGCTCTGGACTGAAGGTCCCAATCAGGTGCAATGGGAGCCTTAGCTAAAGAGGCACTGACCCTTTCTGTTTTAGCCCAGTTTTAAACAGCAGGACAGGAGAGCCACACTGGGCTCAGATGGAGAGGCGGTGTGTGTGTGTGTGTGTGTGTGTGTGTGTGTGTGTGTGTGTGTGTGTGTGTGTGTGTGTGTGTGTGTGTGTGTGTGTGTGTGTGTGTGTGTGTGTGTGTGTGTGTGTGTAGAGGGGGATTTTGATAATCTACTTCTCACACTTTTGGTAGAGCCAACACATCAGGGTGTAGCCTTGACATATTCAGGTTTTGATTTTAAATACTGAGACAACAACCTTGTCTATGCGATTAAAAGGTGAATTTAAAAAAAAACCTCCTACTTCTGAAGTATTGTATTAGAATAGCTTTGAAGTATTGTATTAGAATAGCGTTAATTCTTCATTTTGTAAATACATCTTTGTAGTTTACCAGATGTTTGGTAAGAAAACTGATGTGCATATCAGTGGATGATCATTTTTCAAGCTTTTAAAAATAGCAACAGCTTTCAGCTTAAATTTTAATTGCAAATTGTATTACAATACAAACACCTAAAAGTAAAATCAAATACATTTTCCACTGCCTTTAATGTTAATTTTCAGAACAGTAGTTAAACATACCAAAGTAGCCCCTAAACTACAAACGATATTCAATAAAGGGCTGCACACATTTAAGGAAAGACATTGTAATTTAAAGGTTTGAATTCGGCTTTAGCATGAATCAGTCGTAGATCACGACTAAAGTGTATTTGAGTTAGTTTATCCAAGAGAAAAGTGTGTTGGTGTAAGGTGATCCAAAGTCAATATTGATCACATTTCAAAAAGCTTTGTTTAACCAATCTGTGTACGGAGCTATATTTAAAACGATTATTTTCAGTGCAAACAACATGCATAGCACACCATTATTCAATTAGACATCGACTATTCATGGAGCAGATATTGGACAAATACGGCAAACACACACAAACATTAATTTCACATCGCTAATATCGCGTAGGCTTATTCGTCTTATTAAACACTTAAAGAAATATGTCTTGTGCAAACTCATCATCTATAGTCTACCTTCTATTATGGCGTTTTCCCTTCACGTGTGAGTGGTTCTTGAGGCCTTCTAGATCTACAGGTGTTTCACGATTCTATGGCATTGCCATGGATGAAAGGCAAATTTTGAGCGAAAGTTTGCAACGTTCCCCCTTGGCACGGTTTCTAGAAAGCCTCAAACTACATCTTTTCAAGCTTTTTGGTAAATCATAGGTTTGACATAATAACTGCACTTCGGACCATCCAAAGAGAAAAAGCTCACTTTTGTGCATTTCAGAAATCCCCAAAATCTTTTAGAAAATAACATAGCCAGTGCTGAAATCCATTAAATGTCATTCAGTGGTTTCATATTACTATACTTTACTCACTTCAATTTACTTTAAGCTTTTCTTTTTTTAACGTGGAGAGGAAGTCAAATGTTTGAGTTTTGGCCTTACCAAAGACCAGACAGCAGGCTACCTGTTTGAGTTGACTTTTTATAGCCTGTGTTACATGTTTCCACAAATCATTGCATGTCCTTATGAAACTTTACAAACAGGAGTAAAAGCATGTCATCAACTTAAAATCGATGTCTACTCGGCCACATGAAATAAATCATATATAGTCACAAATCTTGTTTTGTAAAAATTTATTCATTTAAGAATAGAGGATGGTCTTAAAATAAGTAAAAACGTCAGTTTAAATAAACTTCTCCGCCCAGAAAATGGGTCACCTGATACTGCAAAACATATCACAGAAAAGAAAATTTTCACAAAACAAAATGCAACATATCCAACGAGACGCATAGAGGCCCACAAGCTTTCTTGGGAGGAACAACAAAACAACTTTCTATAAATAAACTTGCGCTTGCGACCCGCACAGTCTTTCATTAAAGAAAAAAAAAAACCTAGCTCGAGAAAATAGACTACACAGATTTGGACACAGCAGACGAAACTGACATTCTACAAATTAAGTGTAAACATTAATGAGTGGACTCTCCCTCCAGTGTTTTTTTTTCTGAAATACAACAGCCTCATAACGAAGCCACGTGCCTTTTTTCATAGAGAGAAAACATGATGGCAATAAAGAATGGAAGTCCAATTCTTCTACAAAAGTTGATTGCTTATAGCTTAGGATAGAAGCTCATTTGCAATACAATATTCTGTTGGGTTCAACACACAAAATCCACGATATGTCGTCTTAAAATGCTTTAAAATTGACAACTCGTTTAGATTAAAAATAATTTCATTCTTTTAAAACAAAACTATTGAACTCGACTCTTTTGCAAAATCAAAGTGTTCAAGTATCCGAAGTACTCAGTTTTTTCTCCCCCAATTTTTAAAAGTCTTTTCAGATATGTGTGAGGGGTAGCGTTCCGTTCACGCCGGTCCCCGCACTCTGATAGTGCGGATGCACGCTGTGTAAACGACTGGCTTGGAGGCCGGCATGATCCGCGCTGTCTCCCCCGGGAGGAAGGTACATACTTATCATGTCCCTCAGGTCACCCAAACATGCCCTCTGAGAGTGGGAGGTTATGGCTGGTGGTGGTGAACTGGGCTCGGTCTTGCACACTGACGCCATGGATCCCAAACCCATCGCACTGTTGGTTTGCTGCGTATACGCCGGGGACATGCTGTATGTGGATGCCGCGTTCATGTACGTCTGAGCTGAAGACATCATGGGGTACTGGAGGCCTGTCATCTCATACCTGTGCATCTGCTGGATCTGGGGGCTGTTCATGCCGTGGTGCTGGGGGTAGCTCAACTGGTCCTGCATGAGAGAATACGCACTGTTCGTCCAACCGTTCATGTGCGCGTAGCTGTCCATTCGTTGTCCTACAGAGACAGCATTATTGACAGCATTGGGACCTGGCGCCAAAAGTCCTCCAGGCAAGGAATACTTGTCTTTCTTGAGCAGGGTCTTGGTCTTTCTGCGGGGACGGTACTTATAATCCGGATGCTCCTTCATGTGCATGGCCCGCAGCCGCTTGGCCTCGTCAATGAAAGGTCTTTTCTCGGCGTCAGTCAGAAGTTTCCAGTCTGCTCCAAGCCGCTTGCTGATCTCCGAGTTGTGCATTTTGGGATTCTCCTGAGCCATCTTCCTCCGCTGGCCACGGGACCACACCATAAATGCATTCATTGGCCTCTTCACTCGCTCCTCGTTGGCACTGTTGTTCTTTCCGCCTGCCGCCGAGCCCGAATTGGACTGCGGGAGTGGACTCTTGATCTCGGTTTCCATCATGTTATACATTCAACCGGTTCAAAAGTGTTCTCTCACAAACGAAGAAAAAGTTTGGCAACTGGAGCCAAAAACTGTTCTCGCTAAGAGTTAGTCTTCTGTTTGTTACAAAAACCCAATCGAGTAAATTCTGTCTGAATCTCTACTGAAATACTGTTTGACAGTCAGACGCTGAAGGTTTGATCGTTCTTCTCAGCACGGCTCTGCAACAGAACTCTGCAAACTTGTCCGGCAACCTCAGCTGTTAAGAGGGGGCACGGCCATGTGATTGGGATCATAACAATGAGATGCGTGTCGACCAATCACAGCGCAGCGTTCAATCCGACAGCCAAGCAAGTGTAGCAGCTAAAACGCGCAATATTTTGGGCTGTTGTAAAAAAAAATAAAAAAATACAGCACCAGACGTGTATAATAAAGTTTCACATTTGAATGGTATTAAAAGAAGATGGTTGTAGGTGTGTTATGATACAACATAATAATTAAAGAGAAATGAGAAATGTTCATTGAACGATGACAAATATCAGCAGACTTTGAGACTATGAGAAGTATGAGACTTCATACGTATTAAAAAGTCGTTTTTAAAGATTGATTCCATAAATGTATTTTGGTTGCCCTGAACAATGACATTCCACATGCAGAGGCTTCCACAAAAACGTGTTTTCTGGCATTTATGGATCATTGAGAGCCCACATGATGGAAAGTGATTTTGGAAACATTTGGCCTTCTTGTTCCATATGTTTTAAATAATATTCAAGCATCGCTTTCACGCTCTACATGGAAACTATCAGAACAATTCACCTGATTTTTACTTTTAGTTAAAGACGATGCTTTTTTAATGGTCATATGTTTAGTAGCCTACTTAATAACCATAAATAGCGGACTACATTGCTGATTATTATGACTGAAGTGGGTATGATTCTTCACACAAACATTTTGTTTGTTAGCCTAATATTTTTTTTCAACAGACTTTTTTAATTGTTAGTATATGCTTATGTGTTAGTATAGTTTACTCTGTGTTCGTAGCTTCCTATTTCACAGTTCTCCCCCTTGAGTAACTCAGTGATGTAAATCGCTCCCTAAGTGAAAAGTGGGCTCGTAGCCAGATGTAACACCCATCAAACCAGGCCAGATCATCTGTAGTGATAAATATAGACCATGGTCGCCCCCTTGTGGTCTCAGTCCTTGCTCAAATGAGATAACCTAACTGGTGACTGTGGGTAGTATTAGAGACTCACTGGTGGAGGTAAGATTTCGTTTAAGAAATATACTTAATGCTCCAATCCGCTAAATCTCACACATTGGACACGCATGGTCATGTTAGAATGTTAATGATGATTAAGGTGCCAAGCGTCTCAAGTCCTTAATTAGCATGCATGTTTTGCAAACGACCCGAAATGCATGGCTCCTGTTCATCTCAGCAATCTAAAGTCTTTAGGCAAGGTGCGATTTCGATGTTGGCCGCGGGCAAAACTTCACACCTGCAAATGATTACAAGTGATTCGCCAATCGAAAACGCCGCCAATGAACATGGGCTCTTCTTGGGATTGCACCCCTGCAGAGAACGAACGATTTAATGCCTGCATATTCAAGAAGAACATTTAACACGCAGTTATTACCCCAGAATAAAGTTGTAGGCTACTCCGTTACTTCAATTTATCACAATAGCATTAGTAAGGTACTTGGAGACTTAATTTAACCTTGCTTAAAATGGTCTTTGTTACTGTGTCTGAGCAGGCCGAACCTGTAAATTACATTTAACTTCATCTTGTGACACTTAAGTGACATTTTTCATGACTGTAGATTTACAACATTTATAAAATAGACAGTGACACGGAAGACGTGTTTGGTTAGGATATGTGTCAGATAAATATAATTTGACTATTCAGACTATTATTATTATCCTGGTAGCTACATACTTTTTAAATAAGTATCACTGGCAGTAATAATAATAATAATATTGCAGAGAATTCAATCCACAGACAGCTATTCAAGTGGTGTGCCCCTTATCGCTAATTTAATGACTTGGTCGGAGCGACTAAATCTGCGAAAATGGTCATTTAGGTTAAAGGAGAGGTTTTGGGGAAATTATCCTCATGTAATCTGCTTATGGAAATGGTCAGGACAGCTGAAAAAGGAAAACTCCATGTACCCGGGATTCGGTAATGACGGTTTCTGTTCAATTTGCCAATTAACGACAGCAAAAGGCGGGGACCACCAGCAAAGCCATGCAAGTGCAGAACACTATCGAGCTCTGAGCCCCCGGCTTCAGAAACCCACTCGTTCCGACGATGGGAAAGCACTGAGTTTTCAATTAGCTACAAGAATGGGCAGGAAGAAGTCTCATTGTGTGGGTGTCTTTTTGGTCGAATTGTTCATTATTTAGCAGCATTGGGAAAATGTTGTCGTTATTCTAGGCACAACTTCATGAACATTTGCAGGTAGGCTGATACCAGCTAAGATAAAACATCATTGCTTTAGTTCTGTAGAAAAAAAATTATCTCAGGTAACATGTTTGTTAAACCAATGTGGGACAAAGCCTATCCGATATCTAAATAATGCAACTTGCCACTAAATTCTGATTTCTAACAGGTCATTTTAAAGACCGTGTTTATCTTCCATTGCTTTGGTTTTGGGTCATATCAGTGGGCCTATAAAGAAAATATCAACTGAAAATGGTGACGTCAGAGTATTTTTTTTTATTCTAAGGTCTTCAATGAATTGAACAATTCATCAATTAGGCTACAGTTTGAAAACAATGACACAAAATGGGCATCGCTTCCTGAATACAAAAAATCGCAACGGTTCATTGTAACAAACGACGAATTAATATTAGCAGCCGAAAGACATTTGAAATAGTTTGAAACGTGTGTTTTATGCCGTTCTTTAACACATCCGCGTGTGAATCATGGTGGGCCTGATATATTTTTTTGACCTGAAATGGATTCTTCTAACGTTCATATTAAATTTGCCATGGAGACCTGGCCCATGACAATTAGCGGAGGGCCAAATCCACTGAACTGATCAACCAAACTCACTAAATTAAATACATTTGAACATGGACAGTGTGGTTCATGAAGATCAGTGCACATGAACAGCAGAAAGTGTATAACCCAATGCGTTAAATGTCCATTTTAAATCTCTTGGGCTTCGGAATCAATAACTTTTTTGTTTCAATCCAGTGACTGCGGACAAGGCCTTTGAGTAACTGTAATTAACAAAGAATGGTTTTTCAATTACGCCGACAATGGAGACTGTCTCATTAGGATTTGCATGATTTTTGGACCAGGCATGCAAATGAAGATGCAATTTAAGCACGGTCTGCTATTCCCATTGTGCCGCGATGAATGGTTGCGTCCCCTCTCGTTTCAACACAGGTAAAATCGCCTTCACGGGTCACCAAAAAGAAGAGCCGCGCCATGCCACCCCCTTTCATGGGAAGTCGTCATGTATAAGCGATATCATGTCCGGATAGAGAAGAGTTCCTTTACTCGTCGGACAATGTTTGAAAACATTACAAATCTTACGTGGCACAGTGACCAACAAAACTATGTCAGGGTAAAGGAGTGCGTATGAAATAATTCCATATTAAAAATCGATGTTGCTATTATATTATGTAGCCTACTATTAAGTGTAATTAAGTGTAATATTTTTAATTTGGTAAATAAAGGTAAGGCGTTAATGTGTTTATAATAATAATAATTATAATTATTATGTGAGACTGACGAATTCCGAGCTGGCACAGTTGAAAGCGTGTCATTGCACAGAAAACAACTCTTGTCTGTCATGCCGCCGCGAGGATGAATCAGATACTCCTAGTGCGGTGGGCACCAGACAAGCAGACATGTCTAGCCTGCTCTAATGCACAATATGATAAATGCTTCGACAGAACAGACTGTCCTCTTTCACAGTATTTCCATATCATGGTCTTTGATTTGTGAGTTTAGGTTGGAAAGCACAGGAATAGAGCACTGTTTGAAAAGCATGGTGCCACTGGCTCAGTCTGCAGTATTCAGTTTAATAATCTAGTGAGCCACAGTTCTGAGTGTATGTTACATGATGAAGCAAAAAAAGAGAGATATGCAGTTTTTTTATGCAAACAGTAATGCAGCACAATGTATGCAGCCACCACAGACCATATCCAGCTGCTATCTGCAAATGGATCCACAATTTTATGTTGAAAAATATACCATTGAACTGCTCAGCAAGGTAAAGAAAAACAACCACAGCAAGTATGCCTCCCTGCCCTCCCTGCGATGCTGACCAGGACATACACTGAACACCTGGGCTGATGTGCGGATGAGTGAGACTGAATTCCTGTGATCTACAGTGCAGCCTTCACATAAAGCTATGTGCTATATGACCGAGACAGATATTTGCCCGGCTGGCTGCAGCCTACCCCACTGTCTCCCCACTGTAACCGAGCGTGAAGAATGCTTGTACTGCTCTGGCCCCTTTTTTTCCCAGCAGGCCAAGCATATCCCGCTCATTATCGCTGCTTGGAGAGCAAAGCCGAGCTTGGGTTGCAAACATAGACCCCGGTGTAATCTCTTTAACCTGTGCCTGTCAGGAGCAGACAAGGCGTGACAGCTCAACGTGTCTCATTTCCATCACCCTCCTTCTCTTTCTCCAGACAATATTTTCCCTTATTTATCCCTAATTATGTCATTTATGTGCTTAATTCTATGTACACACACACACAGAGGGAGATAGTGTGTGTGTTTGCAGGAACAGCAACAGGACAACACCATACGTTAAAACAAATGCTTCCCTTAACACTGCTGTGAAACCATTAAACAGATTTCAGTGGGTGATTATTTGTCAAACCATTGAAGTATCACCACATTGCAAAAACTTGTTCTGGTTCGTGCTCTCCCCAAATGACCTGGACAGCACGAGCAGAAAGCCAATCCCGAGAGTTTACATATCTGGTGTGCATTGTTTGTCCAATAGAACCTGGTCATTCCAGCTCAAGCCTGTGTGTGATGGATCGAGATTTTGAAGCAATGCAGCATGAAACTCACAGCCAC
Organism: Sprattus sprattus; assembly: GCF_963457725.1. Lineage (NCBI taxonomy): Eukaryota > Metazoa > Chordata > Actinopteri > Clupeiformes > Clupeidae > Sprattus > Sprattus sprattus. The sequence continues at coordinate 23,853,120 of NC_137925.1, read as the reverse complement.
ACATCACGCCGTGGCCATCAGGACAGAAAATACATGGTGTGAATGCACAAGTTCATAGAGCTCTCCTGCCAACATTTTCAACACTATCTCTCGCGTTCAGCCAGGAATATTAAAAGAACATTAATAAAAAACACATTTGGTATATGATGCGTTAAATGAAAATAATCCTCTGAATTATATTTTGCGCCCACTGAAATGTAATTTAAGGTAAATTGTTATTTTAATTAGGCAGAAAATGACAAATGTGGTTTGGATTTTGAGTCGGTGGTCAATGAGGAGAATTTCCTGGAGCAACTGCTGTCATTAGATTAATTGTTTTTTTGCACTAAAATTTTATTGCTCAGAATTAAATTCTCATTAATGTCTACAATATGGGTCTAATATCTGCAATACGGTCAATCCAGCATTAACTATACATTTAGAAATAACAAAGGGTTATTGGTGCAAAATCATGTCTGAGAACCGTGCGTAATGTTATGGTTTTGTTACACAGCCTCTCTCATACAATAAAAACCATTAAGGGGACAGACATTTCTGTTTTTTGTCGATCAAACTTTATGGACAGCTGGAATTTGATCTTTTAAAATGCCATTATTGCCTGCAGCGCTAATTACAGAGCTCATTACTTTTCATGTATCTTTTGAATCATTGCCATGTAGTACAGTTTCTCCAAAACAATGGAAACTTTCCTCTTTTTTTGTTTAGTAGAAAGTGCAGAATCTTCAGTTTTTGCTTGGCGTTGGGGCTTGGTAAGCGCCTGGCTATTGTTTTAGACTTAATTGAGATCCACTAATCTGGGTTCCTTTAAAAAATGAAACAGTCCCTTTGTCAAGCCTTCATTAGGTAAAGATAATATTGTGAGAATGCACAATTAATTTGCAGAATGTATCTTTCATTAATTAAATACACCCAATTTTGTAATATGATTAATACCCTGAAGTTGTTATCTGGATATTTCCTCCCAAAATGAATATGTAACGATAGGACTTGGTGCATTAATTGCAGAAATTGAGGCTTTAGCTGTTGGAGAGGCCAGGAGAACTAATTATGGGGGGTAATTTATTAAATCCTGAAGAGAGAAACAAACACGTATAAATTGATATATTAATCACGAGTTCTGGCACGTCTAATCTGGGAGTGATTTGGGTGAAAATGACAAATCTCTGTTGCCTGCCAAGTACTTGATAATGGAGATACCAGTCATAAATTTAGTTCCGCGTAAAGGTCTCATTAAAGGAGGCATAATTTAATTAAGAGTTAGCCATCGCCCTCCAAATGTATTAATTACCTTCAGCCCGATGAGATGGGCCTGGGGGATTGGAGATGATTTCATTACTGCCAGTGTTCTGGGGGTTCTGCAGGGAGGCCCGGGACCTGGGCCCTGTTGACAGGATAATGAATAGTAGGGGTCTGAGCGCAGGGTGGTCACCTTGCCGGAGGATGAAAGGGGCGAGGCGTGTTGTGAGAGTAAGACACCAGAGACTGAAGTGGACTCTCCCCTCCCTGAGGCTGAGAGGGGGCCTGGGGCTCTCGGGCATGTCATTCCACCAAGTGTGGAAAGTACAGTCTGTCACGAGGACGTACAGTAAACGGCACCTTGAAGCTTTTTCAGTGGCCGATTTCAGCACAGATAAATTAAGTTACATTAGTGTGCCTTGACTGGTGAAAACATTGAAGTCGAAAACAGATTAGTGGTTAGCGCTCACATTTTGGGGGGAATTATCTCAGTGACTGGAACCCACTCAAAAGGGTGTCTCTAGCATAGCTTAACTCATGAATTTAACCTGTCAATCAACTGTCCTTGACCTATGATTCAAGGAAGAGTTGAGCTAAGCACTTAGGACGCCAATTATCAGTGCATCACAACAATAACTGTCAAATAGGTAAGCATATATAATCTTTTCACAAAACCACCACCAACATTATATTATATGACATAAATGTTCAGTGTATATACTGGTGTGATATCTTTTGGTGCAGTGAGAACATGGTTGCATGTGATGAGCAATATAAGAACAATTATGTAAAAATACATATACAATTACATCCAGTTTTATAGGGCATTCTGTAGTCTTTGTCTTTAGTGCACCACTTGTAGATATAAATAGTTCTGACAGTGTACCTCAGTGAGCCCTCTGCGCCTTGCGACAATTGTATTGTTATGGCGCTATATAACTAAAATTGAATTGAATGAAAATTGAATTCTGGGGACCCTGCTAACGTTCTTCTCATACATCGTTTATTCTGCTTTCATGTTTACTGTGAAACCCTCATTTCCCTTCGTGGTGGCAGCAAACCCACCCTGGATCACCCCGTGTGTTCCAACAGGACCACTGTGGGGGGGACTGTTTATGGCTCGCCCAATTACAGAGGCAATCTCAACCAGTCCTCTAGATTTTAGTGCTTGAATATTCACTGCCCCCCCCCCATACACACACACACACACACACACACACACACAGACAGACAGACACACACACACACACACACACACACACACACACACACACAGACACACACACACACACACACACAGACACACACACAGACACACACACAAATACACACACACACACACACACACACACACACACTCATACACACTCATTGCCCACAGGACCACAAACACTTGAGAACCTTCACCCGACCATACATACACACGCAGGAACCCGTACAGTACAGATATACTCACACACATACAGAAATACACACACACACACACACTTTATCATACACACACACAGTCTCAGCAGGGGTTGAAGTGTGTATGGCCAGGTTGACAGCTCAAAGCCCAGCCGAGTGACATGTCAATGGCAGATACAAGCTGTTGCTGCTGCAATGGGCTGCAGAGACGTTTCACACACATTCTGCCTGCCCTTCCTGACAGCTTGACAAAGACACTGAACTTCCACAACCCCAGGGCCACACACACACACAGACAAACACCCCCCCCCACACACACACATACACACACACACACACACACACACACACACACACACACACACACACACACACACACACACACACACATACATACACACAGAAACAGAGTCACACACACACATACATACACACACACACAGACACACAGACACACAAACACACAAACACACAAACACACAGACATACAGACACAAACACACAAACACCTCACACACACACACACACACACACACACACACACACACACACACACACACACACAGTCACATACACATACATTTGCATCATGGAGCTTACACAGTCCTCCATTCAACCACACTAATAATGGAGACGATGTCAGGGAGGTTGGCTTATTCCCATTTCATAAGACCGTCAGCCCAGTTCTTCCTCCAAAATCAGTTGACAATTATTTCTGCATGGCCTTCAGCATTGTGCTCTCTCCTCTTTTTACATCTAAACTGAAGAGCTCAGAAGGGAAACTATTCATGACAACGAATTGCCATCCAAAAAGTTATTATGTGCTACTTACTATACATGTCTATTTTTAGAGAAAAGATTTTAGAGAAATATTTTATAAATGATGATTGATTGAATTGATGCGGTAGCTCAAACTGTAAAGTGTGTAGGAATGCTGCAATATGGAATAATCTTCACTTTAATCTGCATGAATTAAACAACATTAAAACTGATAGTAAAGGTGTCTAAATGTGTGACAGACGTTTAAGTGCCGATTTCTAAGGTGAGTAATATGTCGCCCCGGGCAACAACATTGGCTCTTAAATCAGTGGTCTGTATCATCTCAGTAGCTCCCTCCCTTTCTTCCCCCGCCCCAATTACCAAAACCAACACCACGCCAACATCACGACAACACCACGCCAACACCACGACAACTACTCATCTGCTGTCTCCCCATTAAGACACTCACCTGACATGTCTCTCTCTGTGGACGACTCCTTGCCTGCGTGCGCAGGTGACAGGATGGCCCCTGAGGAACATATAGAGAGCAGGCGGCAGCTTCTCCATGGTCAGGAGGGTTTGTGTTAGTCTCCCCAGCCCCAGAGCCCCATCGTAGGCAGGCAGACACACAGACATGCGGGCAGGCAGGCAGGCAGGCAGCAGTCTCCCCCATCCACACTAGCGCCGGGCCCTCCCAGCTCTGGGAGCCATCTCATTCAGCCAAGATTGCTTCATACAAAAGTTGACAATGCCGCCGTGAAAGCCATTGTTGATATTCAACATTTTTTAAATAGCTGAGTAGAATAGACAAAATGGCACGCCACAAAACTTGGTGAGGAAAACTGACCTGGAGCTTCATGGTCAGGGGAAAAAAAAAAGATTTTACTCACAAATACATACATAAATAAAGAAATAGACTTTACCTACTCACAAATAAATGTAAACTAAATATGTTTTCATACTGTAAGTATGAAAAAAATGGAAGTGATTGTTGTGTACTAAATGTTATGATTGTAGTTTTTTAACCACCTAAGACATTAGAAATGATCTATCTAATCAGCTAAAGCACATATTATTATTTGGATAATTCAGTCAGGACTGTGAAGCTGTTTTAACCCCAGGCCATTGACAGTAATTATGCCAGCCTCCACAGCACTGCTTGAATGATATGACGCAGCCTGCTATGCTAATGCACTGAAAAATCGCCCCCTGTTAGCAGTGGGAAGGGGGCTCTTATGAAACTCATCCATTTTAGGCTTTAATTGTTGTTATGATTGGTCCTGATGGGCCCTGACAGCGAATGGTGTCCTGTGTCCGTCTCTGTCAGCATGTCAGCCTTCAATTAATGAAGACATTAAGCAGGCCTTCAGTCCCCATCTGCTAGGAATATGGGCTTTATACAGGGAGGGACTGGGAAGGCTCAGCCAGCCTGTGGTTTGTCCAGTGCAGTGCCTGTTCATCTGTTCGTGGGAGAAAGGGAAAGGGAGAGATCACCACACTTCCTATGAAGCAAAGCAGATGGAATGTTGAGTTTCATACCAAATTATGACAACTATTAAAATGGCAGACGTGAGTGGCACCTACAAGATTGTCTTGTCAGCAGACAGACAGACCCCTCTCCGTACACACTATATATGCCGTATGTGCAATATAAATGTAAACTAGCAGAATGTCCCTAAGAGGAATCTGCAAGCTCAACAAATGTGTTATAGTGTGCCTCGTGTTTAATCTCACATTGTCCAGAACGCAGAAGAGGATATGCTGAACAGGAAAACATTTTCTATTTGTTACCCCAGCTTGAGGTAGCATGATTTCATCAGAGAGGGGTATTCTGTTACAGTGCTGCGTTCTGAGCCCCATGCACTTCCACCGTGGGAGGGACAGTGAAGCCTGTTGGGCTCTATGACATAGAGGAGCCTGGGAGCCGAGTTGAGTGGTGCATTGCGAGCGGATTAGCAGGCTGGGGGGGGGGGGGGGGGCGGTGGCCCATGGAGGAGGCCGTGTAATTATATTGATCAGGAAGAAATTACAGCCTTGACAGGAGAGGCCTGGCCAGTTGGACTGTACAGGTGTGCCAGCGCCAGGCCTCATCCGCAGAGGTAAGAGACGATTGAAGAAGGAGAGAGAGAGAGAGAGAGAGAGAGAGAGAGAGAGAGAGAGAGAGAGAGAGGGGGAGAGAGAGCGCGAGAGAGAGGGGGGGGGGGGGGGGGGGGGTGGTTAGCGGTGACTTTCCCGGAAAGTACACGTAAGCGAGGCCCATCATAAACTATTAAGAGGCATCAAAGTGCTAATTTTGCTCTAACATTACACCTGGCCCCCGCCGACCCAGAACACTCCATCCCCTCCCCTCCCCTCCCCCCGCCTGCTCCCACAGGGCTGGATGGTGCAACCTGGTGGGAAAACGACATTTAATCCGCCAGCCGCCCCTTTCAGGACAAATTGGCAAATGACAGCTCTCTGCCTCTCCGGTTTCGGGAAGGAAGTAAAAGGTACCACCGCGGCGGTGCGGCCAGGCCTCAGGGTCTTGAGAGAGGAGGCGAGGAAAAGGGCCTCTCTCTCCCTCCTACGTCCAGTCCCCCACCTGTACCCTTTCACCCACAAACCCAGAGCCACCGCAGGCTGGGCTTCTGCCGTTTCCTTTCCCTGGCCACATGACACAGGTTTAATCCCATGACTTTACAGCACAGGTACATCAGGTGAGTGAAAAACGCCACGCTTTCACACAGAGGGTAGTTCAAGTATAACCTCTTCAGAAATGTTTTGTGTACAGTGGTTTCTGTCATGTTGATATTTTTTAATTAAAAAAGAATTAAGATTTGTTTTTGGGCTTTTATGCCTTGAATTGATAGAATAGTAAAGAATGGGACAGGAAATGAGAGGGAGGAGAGGTGGGGAGTGGACAGGAGAAATGACATCGGGCAAGATCCGAACCCGTGTCCTCCTTGGGCATCAATCCCAAATGTGGTCGGGGCTACTGTCTGCCGACAGTGCCCCCAATGTTGATATTTTTACATTAGTAATTGTATGTAAATAATATAAATATGAATTAGGATCCACACAGATTCACCACTTCACCAAATATTTACAGTCTGCCACCAATTAGTTATCAAAACACATTTTCAGCAAGTAGTTTGATGACAAATAATGGATACTATAACTACTGCACAAATTTCACCTGACACAGATGTGAGATGAAAGACACATCAGGTTGCTAATGCACTAATTGGCACAATGGATGATAAAAACAGCAACTGTCTCATTCCATTGACCTTGTGTTACAATTTCAAAGTCCCCCGAGCGCCTCTGCATCAGAGAGCACGAACATAAAGCGGCCCGCACGCATGTTCACAAACAAAGCCGCAAATAAAGCCAACACAAAGGCCACCTTCCCTGGCAGGACGTTCGCCAGGGGAACAGGAGAGACGATGCAAAGCATATTGTGAAAAGACACAACCAACCCCCCCCCCCCCCCACTCTTCGTCCCCGGTAGAATGAATAGAGTTCGCTGTGCTAATTAAGTGCTAAGGGCTGTGCCCCTGCAGAGAATACTAATTAAGGGCTACTTCTTTTCTCTGCTTTTTGGGGGGGCGCGTACTTCAGCTGGTCCTAATGACAGGAGGCAGGTATGTGTTCCCCCTGTCCTGGGATTAATAAAGTCTCTGGGGCGGCTGGCTCAAGTGGGGGTGTTTCCTAGGCCATGCCCCTCTTATGCGACCCATTCTCTAACACACACACAGAAACACACACAGAAACACACACACACACACACACACACACACACACATATACACACATACACAAACACACACACACACACACACACAAAAAACACGCACACACACACACACACACACACACACACACACACACACACACACACACACACACACACACACACACACATACACACACACACACACACACACACACACACACACACACATATACACACACACACACACACACACACACACACACACACACATACACACACACACACACACAGACAAACACACACACACACACACTAACACACACTCACACACACACACACACACACACACACACACACACACACATACACACACACACACACACACACACACACCTGCATACCAGCCTTACATATTTAGCACATCTCTGTTCTGTTTACATCTACCTGGTGACAGATTTCAGCAAAATGACTTGCCATGCTGTTATTACTTACATTACAGTAAGTACACAATCTGTCATCATGCTGCTGTCATTACACTAAGCTGTCACCTAAACTGGAGAGACCAGACCACATCTCTCAAGATTAAGCAATAAAGAAGACAGCTGGTGGTCAAAAACTACAATTCCCAAACTGTAGATTAGGGAAGCACGCAGTCAGCATGACATGAAGGCATTAAGACGATGCTTAAGAAAGAGCACAACAGCTTGGCTGGGACACTCCTGTGCCACTCCGTGAGACACTAAGAGAAGTAGGGCTGTCAGTCCTCGGCCTGGGGGAGCAGGTAAATTAGTTAAACAGGTTTAGAGGTTGAGGTAAGGCACACAGAAGTCACAGTATACCCTCAGGGCACCAGATTAAATCAAAATAAAACCACAGCAAGTGTCAAACGGAAGCTATAAAAACGGAATTGATTGTAGTGAATGACAGCACTGCGTGTTTTGGGGAGGGCTGAGGATGGAAAGGGAAAACTTTTATTCAGGTTTATATAAGCTAATTACAGGGCCCTCTCTCATGCACGACGTCATCCATTCATCTGCCAACTTCACATTAACTTTTCTTTCCTGATGTCCCCCTACTCTCCTTTTGTTTCTCCTTTAAAGAAGCATTCCGGATCAATTGCTATTCGCTAACGATATGCTAGCGGCTAAAACTAACGAAATATCTTGAAATGTGCTGACTTTGACATTATGACAAACTAGTGACTCAACAACTGTCCTAACACAGTCAAACATCAAGCAAGTGCAACACAAGACAAAGCCAGACGGCAAATAAGCTACTTACTAGTTCGGCAGACAGTAGAAAGCCGGGCGGCGTCAGGCAATCTTACATTTAGCAGTTATAAGCCTATGGACCCTGGTATGGCAATGGCACGGAGGCGATTCTCCATTATAAAAGTCATTGTAGCGCCCCAATTTTTTTCAAGCTGTTATTTTAAGGTAAAACTGCTTATCCTAACCCTAATCCTGAAGTATAATTGTTGCATACTGTTACTTTAATTCATACTCTATCCTCCTTTTACAATTTCTACCCTTCAGCTGTTTTTGTAAGACCAAAAAGCGGGTCGTATAAACAAAGAAAGTTGGTTTAATGCAGACTTCTGTTGCACCACATCTTTGAGGCAGTTGTACACAGACCAATGAAACATGCAGGAGGCAACATTAAGGGGCTATGAGGAGCTGTCTGTCTTTCACTGAGAAGGATGAACAGAAGACTCTTCAAGTGCCATTATGAGCGCTGTGACCTTGGGCACAAACTGCACGCTGCCTGTATCTCCATGTTAGTCATGGCTTCCGTGAAAGACACTAGTTTTTCCATCAGCCCGTGAGTGCAGTGAAGAGAAACAGTGGCCATTCAGTGTAATGCCTTGGTCACAATCCCTATCAGTGCTGAATGGGGTTGAATGCCTGTCTGCAATACAGTTCATACAATTCTACATTTCAAACTCGTAATCTCTGTTTTTCATTGAGCTCCCTGTGCATGCATTCTCCTCAAGCACCATGCCAACTGCAGTGCTACACTATGACCTCTACTGTTTCCTTTGCCACTCTGCATTGTCTGAACTTTACTAGGATTTGTAATGAAGGCCGTATGTATGCCCTACTTATGTTGTTGTGGATTCTTCCGGTGTGCTTGCGATTTGCTTTTTTCGCATGTGTTTGTGACGGACAAACCATACCAGGTGCTAATGCCAACTTCACTGATAATTGTGGAGCACACTTTGTCGGGGAATTCCCGCCACCTTCACTGCATTTCATTTTCTCAGTTAAGGCGGCTGCTTGGTTCTGCGTTGGGGTTAATTGTTGCGCAAAATTTACTCATAGCAGTTCATGCTCCCAAAGGTTGCGCGTATTGTCATGAGCCTGCCATTTGCTTGGCAGATAGAAAGCTGTTTCCCTAACAGAAAGTCTGAAGCTTGAAGTTCTTTTCAAACCTTTGCTTGGGTAGCACTGTTAAACTGAGCAGACATGCAGACTACATTTTAGTAATCTCATCACGTAACATTCGTTTTCTAAAAACAATCACATAGTATTGCATGTTTTACTGTGGTAGAAAATACGTTAGCTTAATGCTAACGTATATGGGAAATCCTGTAGACACCGCGCTAGGTATTATTAGCATCTATTAATTCACGTTATTGTTTTTGTATGAGCCTGACATTTGCTCTGCAGATAGATAAACGGTTCCCTAACAGAAAGTCTGAAGCTTGAAGTTCTTTTCAAACCTTTACTACGGAAGCACTGTAAAACTGAGTAGACATGCAGAATATTTTAGTAACCTCATCACGTAACATTCGTTGATAGAATGCAGGCTGCGAAGTCTAGAAAAAGGGGCCGACGCACGCAAGACGTGAAAAGTACCATTACCATTACATATCGACATTCAAGGAGCAAAGATGAGACGTCGTTGTGTGGTGAGAACTGATAGAAAATCGTAAACAACAACAATCGCTGGTCAGGAGAGGCCATTTTTCCACTGACTGGAATCCTGCTTTATTTATTTGTGGCACCAATAAATAAAGATTTGTGGAAAAAATGGCGGCGATTGTTGTTGTTTACGATTTTCGATCAGTTCTCACCACACAACAACGTCTCATCTTTGCTCCTTGAATGTCGATATGTAATGGTATGGAGTTATTGAAACGTACTAAGTGTAAAAAAGACTAGAAATTGAATGTTTATTTTTAAGCCTCAAAAGTTGCACTGGGTGCCTTTAAACAGTATCACCCATATACTATCATCACCACCACCAATCTTCATTTGTGGATTAAACTGAATGGGTCCTTAAAGTTTCTGATTAGCACTGGAGTTTGTAGCCAGTCGCCAGCAAAAACTATTACATAACATTAAGTAGGTTAACATGAGTCTCAACTGCATCACGGATCAGGCAAGAGGGTTGCCTGGGTTTATCACACTGTGTGCTCAAGCCTTTTTCTTCCATGTCTTTGGTATGTGGTTCACTCTTTCCCGGTATCTTCAATAACATGACCTTGTGTCTCCATCATTTACTTGGTATTGCCTACTTGTCATTGCTAGTTACCATCGATCTTCATTTGCACAATGATTTCTGACTTGAAGTTCACATTCACCTTGAGCTCATTTAACACTCTGGTTTCTTTTCAGTCCGCAGTGCTGTTTATGTTTTTCCCACATTTATTTCATTCCTGTCCTTGGCAAGAATCCTTTGCAGAAGGTAAGCACCAAGATGTTGGTTCTCTGTCCTCTTCTCCTTTGCTGTACACCTCTTTAAGACAGAGACGGCCAACTAGGTTTCCGTGCTATGCCAAAACACAAGAAAAGTGAATATATTGGCAAAAACTAAAGACACAATAATATGTGCTGTAAATTAGTGATATCATTCTCTATGCTGACAAAATAAATGGAACTAATTCATTTTCCTTATTGGTTTTAGGTGTTGGGATTTTTCAACTGAACAGTATGCTTGTTCATTTCATACCTTGCTACTTCTGAAACATTTATCAAATACATTTTAATATGATGAACTGACCTTCAAAAATTCTGTTGAAAAATAAAAGGATAAATATACAGTCAAAAATAAAGTATGTCTAATCAAATCTGGTTGAATCCCGTGAGCATGTTTTGAAAAGCTTATTTATATTGCCTTCCTTGCTGGAATTGACATTCAGAAAGTGCATGCCTGGGAAAAGTGTACGCCGTAGAAACTTATTTCTCGCTCATCCCAACATAAACAGCTAAAGACATAAATAAACACATATTGTGTTGGGGGTCTGAGATGGACAACAGTGAATCTGATTTGCAAAGTCAAAATATGAGAGTGGGTATACAAGCTTGTGTGTGTGTGTGTATATGTTTATGTGTGTGTGCAGGGGGGGTAGGAGGGCTCTGCTGAGTGCTAACACACTGTTTGAGAGGTGGTGTTGGAATTACCTGCGACAGATAATGGCAATGCATTAGATTAACTTTCTCCTCCTTAAATGCGACATATTTAGGTAATCTTGTCCCCCCCCAAAAAAACATGTCAATGGTTGAAAGGTGGCTCTTGCGCTATCAGAAGCCTGTGGTCCCGCCACACTGATGCAGCAGGCGAGACGCTCCCGTCGACTGTCAAAACCCACGCTGAGATCTAGTTATAATATAATTGAATTTTCATATCAGAGGGGAGCAGAGTCCCAGCAGACAATAGGAGTGCTGAGTCCTCTCTGATATTGGCACAGGCCCTTTGCCACGCGCATGAAATCAGTATGTTAATGTTCCAGAGAGGGAGAGTGTATGTGTGTGTGTGTATGTGCGAGTGTGTGTGAGAGAGAGAGTGTTTGTGTGTTTGTGTGTGTGTGTGTGTGTGTGTGTGTGTGTGTGTGTGTGTGTGTGTGTGTGAGAGAGAGAGGGGCTCCTTTTTTAAGGCCACTTGTGCTTCCGCAATGTACCACCGATGTGGTTTCATTAAAAAAATGCAACTATTGATAAGTAGGCAGCCAGCAACCCTTGGATTCAACCACCCCCCCCCCCCCCCCCCTCCCAAAACACACACACTCTCCCTCCCTCCCGCTCTCTCTCTCACGCACACACATCCCCCACCCAACCAAGCAAGCCTTCAGACACCCATGCACTCCTCAGCACACCCCAGCCACCCAGCCAGCACTCCATTATTAAAATTGTAATTTATTTTTTCCCGCTCAGAATGGCAGCTTGCTTTCTCTTCTCAGCAGTAGGCAGTGAATCATTGAGCTTTAATTACTTCGGTAACTTCGCTGACCCTGCGAGCGCTCGCCTTCCCGGAGAGAAAATGGGTCCCTGACAAAAGGCTCCCTGCGCCTCCACGACCACTTCTCTGCTGTTTTTTTTTTTTTTTTTTTTTAAGATGTAGAAATTTATCAAGCACTGGGATTTTGTATAATTTTGTTAACATTTCACCTACTATCTTTCCTGAGCAACCTCAGCAACCCCCTCCCCCCCACCTCACCACCCAGCACCCATCCCTCTCTCTCACAGCCTCCCAAACACACACACAAACACACACACACACACACACACACACACACACACACACACACACACACACACACACACACACACACACACACAAACACACATCATTCCCCAACTCCCCTGTATGAGCAGAAAGTTTTCCCATTAACTCATCACAATCACCATAGCAGTCTACCTGCTGTGTACGTGTGGGGGGCTCAAGGCATGTGGCTACTTTAGTGTCCCTCTTCACCAACTCTGACCCATAGCACTTGACTGGTCCTCCCCGTGGAGAGAGAGTGGCGGACAGCACAGGGCTGTTAGGGCCCAAGGCTGGGATCAGCACCAGTGAAAGAGACTCTTGATCGCCCTTGCAGCCTTCGGCTTACACAGGGTCAGGGTCAAGCTGACCATGAAAGGTCTTGTTTCACAAAGCCATTCAAGGACAGAGTCCACGCCAGGCCCAGGACCAACGTCAGTGTCCCCCCTGGCCACAGGTCAAACTTGAGTGGACTTCCGCTAATAAGCCCGCATCACACAGTCTTAGAGAGTACACGGAAAATATACACTTTGAATAAAGGATTGTGAAGCGTGTGGCAACAACCATAAAGACAGCTGTGAAACTGAAAGTCCAAAATTTATTTATGTGATTCGCAAAAGCTCTGCCTTACCGTACAAACCACCCTGAGTCTCAAACTATGTCCGACACCACTCCTGTGCTCCCCCCCCCCCCCCCCCCCCCCCATTGCCCCTGTTTGCATGGCTTATTAAAGTTGCTAATATGGTGTAATCCCCCCCTATCGCTCTCACCTTCTCACTGCTCCACCTCGGCCTTGGGTGAAACGAGGGGTGAGAAGCGAGGGTGGGCTGCTGCTGGCTGGCTGGGTGGCGGAGGTGGCTGGGTGGCAGCGGTAGCGCCAGCGGTGGGGGGTTGTGGTGGTCTACCGTTGAAGGTCTGATAATTGAATGAGCGATTATCCCTCCCATTATTAGACAATGATACAGAAAGCGCTGCCATATGTCTGGAATATTAATGAGGGGCTGCAGGGACCCAGATAAGCACGAGGCTCGCGCCGCAGCGCTGGCAGGGGTTAAAACAATTTGCTGGCGGTGTGTGCGTGGCCCCTGACGATTCTTGCTGTGGTAATCCTCCTCCCGCTGCCCTCCTGCATTGCCTGCCTTCCAGGTTCAGTGTCACCCGACGCCCGTGGCCTGGCCTTGTGCCTGGCCTGACCTTGCTGTTTGCCCCCAGGAGCAAACATGCCATTGTTAGAGGGAGGTCACAGAAGGCCACTGAGAAGGCTGAAGGCTTTCATCACCAGGGACCAACCTTTACAATAGACTGTGACATTATTTTAAGACGTCCATAACAGGGTTAAACCTCAAACTGAATGTTTATTCCCAGAAATGTCCACTACAATGACTAAGAATGTGTTGTCAATTAAAACCATAAATGCTTTTAGTGCAGCTTAGGAGACCTAAACACACATGTCTTTTCTGTCTTCTCTTTCTGCCTCTCTCTCTCTCTCTCTCTCTCTCTCTCTCTCTCTCTCTCTCTCTCTCTCTCTCTCTCGAGCAACGGAGTAAAGCAGGTGAAACATTGAGGCAGCAGCCCCTCTGAATCTTCACGTCAATCAATATCTAACATTTATTAGCATCGGAAAAGCAATATTTCCCTTTTCTGCCGGGCCATAATTGTGTGAGGTGTGCTGAAGTACCTTATCACTGGTCTGATGGCCGAAGAAAGGGCCGGTTCCCATGGCGACCATGAAAGCCAATGGATTCCTTTTCAGGGGGATAATGAACTTCTTTCCTCTTTATGTCACTCCTCCACTCCGCTTTTCATGCACTCAGATTAGAGTCTAATCCGCACGCCCTTGAAATCAGTCATTTAATATGACAATATGCCGAATATGACAAACAGCTGGCCAAATTAGCAGAGTCAACAGACATGTAGGCAAATATATTACACAGAGTGCCTAGACACACAGAGCTGCTTTTGTCAGTGTGGGTGCAGGAAGTCACTCCACACGTCCCTTTGGTTAGACACTGAACCTGCCGCAGACCTCCCAGCGCCATCTTTGGCTAAGGGTAGATAACCAGGCAGCTTCTGAGCTTGCTGCCCTCAATGAGTGACCTCACATATGCAGGATGGTTGATTTCCTTATCTATAAATGATGACTTCTTACCTCGACCAAACAATCTTGAGGCATTTGCAACTCATGCAATTTATGCAGTATCTTAAGTGCCTTTGCCCTGAGCCAGATGAAAGCAACCAAATCTCCTTGCATTAGATTATGGAGGTCTAACATTGGCTGCATCTGTAAACCGTAAAGAAATCACCTGAAACATTTTCAAAAACTGAAAAAGAAAATGTTTTATTAACAGGGAAACTTTAATGATTTACAAGAAAACATATGCACAACTTGCACAAAAGTTTTATCTGACTGGAGTTCATGGGAATTTAAACACGCAGAATACTCTTGGAGGAATTAGCTGAATACCATCCGCTATTAACCACTGGGGAAAATATACCTTCCAAATGTTGTCATTTTTATACCTAAAACAGACAGAAGACTATACTGTATAAACTGATTCTAACCTTTATGTACATCACTGTTAGAGCAACATTGCATGCCATTTATCAAATATTTTAGAACTAGTGAACAATACAGGTAATGTGTTCCATATGAATACCCAACTGTATTTATGCTACAAGACAAGCTGATACCATATTTCAATGGTGATATAGTTCATAGCCGTCTTAAGCATTTTTAAAGAAGGAATGCATTCTCTGAAGTGTTCTTTTTTCCTCATTTTTCGTCTTACTTTTCTCATGGTCTCCTGCTTCCGCCTCTGCCTGCCAACCCACACTCCCTTAGTGCTTTATGTGACATGTGAAAAGCTTCCCAGCTCTCAAGGACATGATTGCAGAGCAGTTGAATGGGAAAATCAATGTTGAGAAATTTGAATTTGTGTTGATCTTTCAAGGTGAAGAAATAGATGGAGAGAAATTATTTATTTATTTGTGATTTATAACATTAAATATTCGCCATACAACCAAAGGAAGATGGAAGACTGTTGTGCGACATCAGTGGTGAGGATGTCGGCGATAGCAAGATAACTTTGGTACGAAATAACGGTCCATCTAAACTGCAAAAGCATACCTTTCTTTTTACTCTGAAATATGTACAGAGGGGAACCAGTTCGCGGAAAAGAATTCGCACTGACCTTCGATCTTGTGTAAATATCAATATTTATTTAATATATCATTCAGATTTTTTTCAGTACTGTAAAATAGGTAATGTGGAAATGGTGGTCTCTGGAGGCTACACCTCAATGCAATATGTGCAATGAGCGCATTCCTGTCTGTTCTGCCGTAGACAACTCCATTGGGTCTCAGCCTCAGTAGCGATCATTCAGGGAATCTACGGTATTTCTGTTAAATGTCCTCATTGGAAAGGACGTGTGTTTCTTTATGAAGTAGAACATGCAGGAGAATACTTTTCAACGAAGTTGTAAACTGCAGACCAAAGATAACAGTCAATTTACATATATTGCATGAGATTAAAATATGAATGTAGGCTATATATTTTAAAATATATAATGTTTATATATTTGATAGGCCTTTCAATTAAGTACAATAACGTGAACATAGCAACACAACATTATCATTTTTCTCAAATGAAATGACTGCAACAGGTTAAGTCAGAACATTTGCGAGTTACCATCCACTGTTGCCTGAAACAACAGGGACATCTACTGGTCAAATGAAGCCAGAAGTATAAAATTCAGATGGGCTAATTCCACAACGTCCGGTTCCATGAGCAGACTCGTACATTTCATAAAGCACATATAATATGTTATTTGTCATTTAAAAGATGTTTTGAGGTCACTTGTGTATAGGCATGTAGCCAATAGAAAGAAAGCAACAGAACGAGAAAAATACGAAGAAAATAAATAAATACCACAATAACACAAAGGCTTGTACAAGAAGGAGCAGTCTAATGTGTTAAAGATTAGCTCCTTGCGGAAATGCTTCACTGTGATGACCACGACCACATTATCAGCTAAGCTAATCAAGTGCCTGAGCTAATAGGGCTGAGCTTATCAGGATCAGAATCAGATTTATTGGCTAAGTCAAACTAAGTGTGCTATACAAATAAAATGCATTATTATTATTATTAAGTCAATACACAGATAATATAATACATTACATAAAGTGCAGGTTTATATGGCAATGAGTAACAACAACAACAACAGAATGCATAATGTAATGACGTTAAAGTATTTGATCATTGTACAGTGTAACTTACTCTATAGAAAATTAAGCAAGTTGTAATGAGTAAATCTCATAAAGAACAAGTAATTAGGCCTATGTCACATCAGATTCGTGTATCCGCATCGTCTATCTGGCGAGGGTGTGGAGGAACTATGCCTATGTTGCAGCCTTATTTTTTTCTATAAATTATATAAAGTGCAGGTGTATGTGGCAATGAGTAATAACAACAGAATGCATAATGTAATGACGCTAAAGTATTTGATCATTGTACAGTGTAACTTACTCTATAGAAAATTAAGCAAGGTGTAATGAGTAAATCTCAAAAAGAACAAGTAACTATGTCACATCAGATTCGTGTATCCACATCTTCTATTTGGTGAGGGTGTGGAGGAAGTACGCCTATGTTGCAGCCTTATTTTAGCCACACAGTTTTCCCTGAACACTTGCGCTGGCAGTGTAGTTGGTTGTCCATTTTGAGGATAGAATAATTGGACATGATCACAAATATATTAAATTAAATTTCCCAACGGACCATTCACTTTGTTCTATTTCCTGCACTGAAACAGCGAGACCTCCGATTAAAGAATGTTGTTCCAGACAGCACATTTCCTCCTGTTTTTCTGTCCATTCTCCAGCTTCCTCTGATTGCTTTCCCACTGATTTATGCGCGACACACGCCCCACAGTGTCACCCACCGCTTTCTCAGAGAGTATATGTCTTGGCATCTTTGTCGACTGTCAGACTTCACTTCAGGTTATATCAATCTCTTTAAGGATACTCTCAAGAATTACCAATAATTATTATAATATCCCTTTACCTTATATCAACGTGTCACCCATTATGAGTATTCACTTTTGTTTTATTGTATTTTAACCAAATATAACCAAATCATCCTCATCTGGTTTTGGGGATACCCTCTGAACATACATGACATTCAAAATGTACGCTTCAATTGATTTAATCTCTACTCTCATGAGATCTCATTGCCCTGTGAAAATCAAATTGTTCAAGCTTGTGGGAAATGAATCAGACACTGACACTTTCAAAGGAATGAATGCCTTGTTTATTATATAAAAAATGATTAGCCTATATACATACTGCTCACATATATCCTGCTTAAAATGAAAGATGGCTATGACTTCAGGGGCCTGGGATTCACAGAGTTCAGGTGACAATCAAAATATTATTTATTGTTCTAAAAAACACGACTTCATTTTCCAATAGATATGGGGAAATCCCTATTGATGATGAAGATTAGTTACTAAACGTAGAGATCCAGAAATTTGAAGGCCCCTAAAACGCCCCCACTCTTTCCACAGTTTAAGCCAAGCCAAGCCAGAGCCGAGCATAACACAGCTGTGGGCTCTTCTAACTGAATGGCAAAAACAGCTGGAGGGGGCCAGGAGGGACCCCGGGGAGTCTTTGTGGAACCTGGCCTGTTTCTATGACGATGCACGAGCAACATCACAACCAGGGGCTCAGCACTGTTCCACACACCCACACACATCTCCTCAAGCACTACCCTGGATGCCGGGTTTAATCTGTAACATGAGATGCAGATCCACTCCGTTCAACCTGCAAATCTCGATCAGGATTGCTTGCGCGTTAACGTTATCATCCCTCTTGTGTTGGCAACAGCTTGTTCACTTTCAAATGCTCCATCTCTCCTTGCAGCTTTCCACTGCACAATGCTTAGCACTGTCTGTATACCCTGATAAAGGGCTCTGGCAAGGCACCATGATGCATGAAACGAATATAATGACTTTGTGTTTCAGACAGAAGCTTTCAGACCCAGTATACAACAGCCTCTGTGTTGGAATTCCTCTGTGGCAATTGTAGTTGACTGCTATCCACCACAGAGGGATACAGGGGCTGTTTTGTCTAGCAGCCATACAGTGAAATAAAGAAGTCTAACCATCTGCAGCAGAGCTAGCAATCAAGGCCTGTGTATAGCAGCTATCCTATAGATATACAGTGGTTTGAGCTGGCTTGTATGCTTGTTGCTGTGCCCCTCTTTGATATAAACAGACATGACAACAATTGGAAAGAGGATCGAGGTACACACAGGATGTGGTTAGCCCGAAAACCTGTTTCTCCTCTTGTATGGTTTGTCTGTATTTTTGGTGCCTGGTATTGTTTACAACTGCAGCGATTGCTGTTCTCTTTTGGGCAGAACTTCTGAAGGCTGAAATCTGGACGCCTGCTGACACTCGTCTCAACACACTTGATTAGCCCACAAGCAGTACCAGACCTCTGTGCCGCTCCCTTGCTGCCACTGCTCTGTGTGTTCCCGGCACAGTGGCTTGTCTTCAGAGTTTTGCAAAAGTTTGTAAAGCTTAACGCTCTGCCTTGGGGCTCTCTTTGGCCTCCGTGTTCGTATAGACCAGAGCAATGTCCTTCTTGTTATTGTTGGACGGTGACTGCTGGTAGGCTGCTGCCGACCGTGAGTTGGTGATCTGCCGGGTGAATGCACGGAGCAGCCTGGAGCGGTAGAGGTCGCCAGCCAGGAAGTACAGGATGGGATCAAGGCAGCTGTTGACGCTGGCGAGAGGTCGAGTGATCTTGTAGGCGAAGTTCACCACGTTGAGAAAAGCACAGTCTGCATCCAAGAATCTGTACACATAGTAGAGAGTGCGGGTTATGTGGAAGGGGACGAAGCACACAGCGAAAACCACCAGCACCACCACGATGAGTTTGATGGACTTGGTGCGCGAGGAGTTGCCCTGCTGATTTGCGGACAAACCCTGGCGGGGTCTGCACAGGGTACGGGCCATCAGGAAGTAGCACACCATGATGACAAGGAAGGGGATAGCAAAGAGCAGCACCATGACCACTGAACTGTAGGTAACGTAGTAGTCGAAGTCCTCTGGTCGCGTTGTGTCATGGCACAGGGTGTCATTGTCACGTGCAGTGGTGGTGACAAATATGAGCTTGGGCACCAGGCAAACGGTCACAGCCACCCACACAGTGAGACACACCAGGTGGGCATGACGGGGTTTTATCATAGTGAGGGAGCGGATGGGGTGGCAGATGCCCAGGTAACGATGGACGCTGATACAGGTGAGGAACAAGATGCTGCTGTAGAGATTGGCGTAGAACAGAAAGCGTACCATTTTGCACAAGGCCACACCGAAGGGCCAGTGGCTGCGGTTGGCGTAGTAGTAGATGAGCGTTGGCAGCGAGAGCACGTAGAGCGTGTCTGACAGGGCGAGGTGGAACATGTACACGGTGCTGGCGGTCCACGGTCGCATCTTGGCCACGAACATCCACAGGGCTAGGGAGTTTAGTGCCAGTCCCAGTACGAACACCAGCCCATAGGACACGGGCAGCAGGATATACTTAAACTCCTCATCGAAGCGGCAGGTTTTGTTGACCTCACTGAGATTCCCTGGCATGAGAGTAGCGAAGGAGTTCATCTTCTGGTAAAAAAGAAGAAGAAAAAGCAGTACAACTGAGTACAACTGAGCCACATTTTTACCTTGAAAACTTCTTGAAGTTTAAAAAATATTTCGATACACACACACTTCACATCTAAATATCCATCTAGCCCACAGCTTTCTAGATGTTCTGGCGCTTTTTATCGTGCTGTCATGCATTTCCTCCAAACGTTTTGTACATGTAACATGCTTTGCCTTAGAATCCTGAAAGAGTTGTTACGACAACGATATTACGGTCATCATATTATTTCCTTATTGTTATTAACGGGTGTCCCACATTCTCGTGTTGTATTAAACGATTGTGAATTACGAAAATGACTCTAGTCAGTGTATTGTTAAAGCACGTATTTTTATTAATCTTCGAATTACGGCAATTGTTGCCCTTTATTTCCCAAATGATTTTAAACGACTAATATTAAATAAACTATGTCAAGCTTATTTGAACTTGTTTGATACAGAAATAACCACATGTATCGCACACTCACCGGTTTATTGGCGCTGGCGAGGACTCACGGCGATTCTTTGCTTCTGTTTTTCACAATTTTTGAAATCCAGGGATATGCAGGATAGGATATGCAGTCGTGTGTACCTACTCATTCGAGTTATCACCGTGATGTATGACCACATGACTGAGTTTGTAAGATATATGAGAGCGCCTCACGTCCTTTGCCGTTTTCCTGTGGACCGCCCCCTGCTCCGTTCAAACTCAGACAACACTTCTTTTAAGAAGACAAAACTTTCTGCACGCTATTGCGTACAGTCTGGAATGTTTGTATACGCACCGTATACATACATTATCAATCTACAACGCTGTTACTAGGGAATTTATATTATAATTTCTGCTTCAGTTTAATTTCATGTCATTCGGTTGTGTACATTTTTGGTTCACGAGATGTATCAGTAGGCTATCAGATTAAAGTGCCTGAATTTGTCTGCCATTTGAGGGAAGATGTGTGGCCATGCTGTATAGGTGTGCCAGTTTTGAAATATCTCTCTGTATGTCTACATGTCTGTCCGGCTGTAGGCTATGTCCTCCAGGCTCAGACCTCAATCACAAACCCCTCACTTTCTCTCAGAAACTCAAACAAGCACATAGTATGCTCATTGTTTCAGCAAGAGGACACTTCATTAATGTCCGTCTGCTGAGTCACCCTGTGTTTGTTGTAAAGTTAATATTTGGTAACATGGTGCCCACAGAGTGCAACAGGTGATCAATACTATGAGGAGGAGGCCAAGTTATGTGGAGCAGTAGGCCTACAGTGAGGGGTTTTATAATCTCACATTAAGGCCAAACAGGGATTTTATGGAACATAGCCTGTAGGTGTTTTATAGATCTGGGGTTCAGTTAAATATGAAGAGCAGATTGAAAAGACTATATTCCACAATTCATCAACCATTAGTTTACATGGTTGTGTAAAACAGAACTATATTCAGAACTTGTGTACAGAAAACTCTGGAAATCTCCTGAAGTTATCGACTATGGAACACAATGCCAGCATTTTCTTCGTTATGTGCATCTAAAGTAACTTTGTTTTCCAAATCTTCCTTTTGATCATGAATTTAGATTTTATTATTGTAAATAATAATAAATAGGCACTCAATGCAACACACATCTGGTTCAGATTAAACCCAGACATTGGCTGAAAGGCGTCTACACCTGCGACACATTGGCATGGATGAATGAACTCTGGGAGGATTTCCCTCATGTGCACACAGTGACGAGGGCAAAGCCCCACAAACAGATATCTGTATCTCTCCATCTTAGAGGACTGAAGCATAACAGGATGTCTGTTAAGAGGTGTTTTTCCAGCACTAAGTGAGAGTTGATCCATTGTTATCAGCTAGTTTATGATCCATTAGGAGTAAAACGTTCCATTTGTAGCCATTTCTAATGGTTTGGTCCCCTTGTGTCCTAATGGCACAATGTAAAAGATTAAGTCCTACAGTGAATAGATATCTTGAAAACAGTTTTTCATCTGTTGTATATCACGAGTGCTGAAGAAAATATGGCCAGTTGCCTCTCAAGAGAAAGCCGTTTTTTTAGTTTTGGTTGTGCGTGTTTTCAAACTCAAATTATTGCAGTGTGTGGATCCTGCATGATGTGTGCTCGGAGAGCCTAGGACTGTTGCATGAAGTGCACGCATGCTTCAGGGTCCGTTTTAACAGCTTTTTAATAGTTTTAATGGCCCAGCGTCTTATTGTTGTGGTTTGGGGGCTTGAAGTGTGCACCACATCTCTCTAATCATCCATGGGGATCCTCCGCTCGTCTTTCTGGTGGTTAATGTGCCATAACTAAGAATCCAGAGGTCCACACAGCTAGGCAGATTAGGCTCCGTTGCTGTGGTGATGAGCTCTCAATCCCTACCATCCACCACACACACACACACACACACACACACACACACACACACACAAACACACACACACACACACACACACACACACACACACACCCACACTCACTCTCACACAGACACAGACACAGACACACAGACACAGACACACAAACACACAGACACACACAGACACACACACACACACACACACACACACACACACACACACACACACACACACACACACACACACACACACACACACACACACACACACACACACACACACACACACACACACACACACACACACACACACTCACAAAGCAAGAATGTGAGGACAGCAATGACTCACATGCTCTGCCCATCCGAAACACATTCAGAGCTTATCACTTAGAACACTAGTTTCCGAACATGTCTCCGATGTTTCTCACACACTAATAGACCTGCAGGAAACCAAACCACGCTGCAACAAGGTCAGTTAAGACCGAAAACAGGCACTCCAGCATAGCCTCCGTGACCAGTCAATGCCCTCTGGCATGGCCCCCGACGTGTTACACGTTACAGTCTGTTCCATGACTGAATGGTCAACCAACACATTTCAGCAGCAGCAGCAGCAGCTATTGAGACTAGTCATTGACCAGGGGCATTGGCAGCACTGACTATCTACCTTTACATAGTTGACAGAAAGTTATCCACTTATTATTTCATGAAATATAATATAGGCTATGCTAGACATTATGAGCTAGTAGAAAGCTAGTCAGAGATTAGCCTTGGCAGAGTTGATGTCATTTCACAAAAACTGACCCTTTTTTTTTCAGTGTAGCAACACTTTTTTTTCATTTCGCTGGGTAAACCACACAAAAACTGTAATAGTAGCAATACTTGAAACTCTGTTAGCACAATTTAAAACCCTCATAATGCCAAGACATGTTTGTGACATTCAATAAAAGAGCATGCATTTTAGATGTAGGCTAACATGCACTGGAACAAAGTTGATCCGAATGGGGTCACCAAAGGATAGGCTACATGTAAAATGTAGTCTTAAAGGCACCCAGTGCAACTTTATATAAACATTCAATGAAAAATAAACATTCAATTTCTAGTCTGTTTTACACTAAGTAAGTTTCAATAACTCCATACCATTACATATCGACATTCAAGGAGCAAAGATGATACGTCGTTGTGTGGTGAGAACTGATAGAAAATCGTAAACAACACAATCGCCGGTGGGGAGAGGCCATTTTTCCATTGACTGGAATCCTGCTTTATTTATTGTAGGTTACAAAAAAATAAAGAAAATGGCGGCGATTGTTGTTGTTGTCGATTTTCTATCAGTTCTCACCACACAACGACGTCTCATCTTTGCTCCTTAAATGTCGATATGTAATGGTATGGAGTTATTGAAACTTACTATGTGTAAAAAAGACTAGAAATTGAATGTTTATGTTTAAGCCTCGAAAGTTGCACTGGGTGCCTTTAACCCTTAGACTCATGTTACACACAACTTTCATGTTTGTGCATCAATTCAATTCTCATCTATAAATTGGTGATAAAGGACTTTAAAAAGCTATTCTATGTAAAAAGAGTTAGGGAAATGTCAAAATGGCCGAAATGACAATCATCAGGGAACGCAGCTGCACCGCACGCCCAACACAGACCGTGCCTGGCCTTGTCACATGCTGTGGTTTCCCATAGTGCATAGATGTGTCAGCTCAGGAGAATAAGTGAGGCCATAATAAGCATGTTTTTGCCACTGTGGCTACTGTGGGACATGACAGCTGAGTGCTGTCAGAGAGCGGCTCATAATTGGCTTAGAGGCAGGGACTGAATGTATTTTATTTTATACATTGTTTTTCTTTTGTGTAGTACTTATTATGTTTTTATGTTTATTGTCAGCACCAAATATGCCAAAACAAATTCCTGGTAGGTGTAAACTTACTAGACAATAAAAACAATTCTGATTCTGATTCTGAGATGACCCTCCGTCTCATTGTGGACACATCCAGATGACTGCAGTTCTGACCTGAATACATTTCAGTGACTGACACGAAATGAAACCAAGCGAGGGAAGCTTAATATCTTCTTTATAATTCTGTCTGTGAAGATTTACAGGGTAATGTTTGCAGTTCTGTTTTTTTTTTTTCAAACACCACCTGGTGTGATAGTTGCTAAGTTGGTCAAAAGCAGGTTGGACTTTCTTTGATTACAATGGTACAACAATATCAGCACAAGGGTCAAGGGCTTGGGTGCCTGCAAAGCCAGGAAGAATACACTTGAAGTGGATTGTTTTATTGATTTATATGAAGCCAAAGCAAATATGACTTTACAGTCTAGATGTTTATTCTCAGACATCAATTTTTATACAAGGCAGACTCCATATATCAAAGAAAAAAAATATTATATGTACAAAAAGCTTTTTTCATTCTCTGGAGCGGAGAGTTGGAGCTGCTATGGTTTCCAAGAAAATGGCAATTCTTGTGGTTGAGTAATAGCCCCACAGGCTTATTCGCCTCCCATATAAACTGAAGTACATGCCAGCTAGTCTATTTGACCACTCTCAACCTCACTGCAGTGCTGGCACAAATATTGCACCACAAATGCCAAGCTAGCCATTCAAATCCTCATTCCTGTCAAGGTGTGGGTGTCTCTGGGCCATCATGCTGAATCACAGCCCAAACAATAGGGATATGTGTAGTTTGGCTTTAAAAGGACAGTATAAACAATATGTTAATGGAGAGACAAACAGGAGAACTCTGAACAGCCCCATATGTAAAGTTGTTGCTTAGATGGCAAATATACATAATGAGAAGTTAGGGCCCATAGACATTTTACAATCTGTTCTCACGGGCAGTGGTAGCTTTTCCCTGTTTGACACTGTAATCAGGTGATTAAAAAAGGCTCCAAACTCATGTCATAAAAGGCAAAGACGGGATGTGGGGGCGTATGAGGCATGTGAATCTACAGTAAACGCTGTTAAATGTGTGCATGAGTGCATGACACTCACTGGAAAGATCTTTCACCAGACAGGCCTTGACTTACTGAAGAAAATGGAATGTATTTGTACAAAATCACAATCAGATGTTACAGTGGAGCAGAAATGAAAGTGTTTGGGAAAATATATATGTTCTGTAAAAAAAACAATAAATTACATGTGCATGCCACATTTAGGATATGTGTCTACCTGAAAAGAAAACCACTCATGTTTAAGCTAGGGAGTGTGTGAGACCCTGCTGGGATCAGTCCAAGCTCAGTCCCAGATCCTGGGCAGGTTCTCCAGGATCCTGCGGCGATGAGAGGGGTTGGATACTCCGGCTGCGTGCAGGTCCTCTTCAGTGATTCCCCTGCAGAGACAGGGTCAGAAGTCAGAGGTCAGAGGTCAGAGGTCAGAAGTTAGAGGTCAGACACCAACACTGCTGATCTGGTTCCATGATTCATGATCTTTGTTTCATGATCTTTGTTTCATGATCTTTGTTTTATGATTCTGTTTCATGATTCTGTTTCATGATTCTGCTCCATGATTCTGTTTTATGATTCTGTTCCATGATTCTGTTTCATGATTCTGTTTTATGATTCTGTTCCATGATTCTGTTTCATGATTCTGTTCCATGATTCTGTTTTATGATTCTATTTCATATTCTGTTCCATATTCAAAATGGCAGCAACCATCTCAGATGGGATGGACAATGCTGAAAACATGTCGTTAAAACAATATTTATTTTGAAATAACTAAGCTTTACATTATATAACATCCCACTCAGAAGTTGCAGAGGTTGGCGATAAATACCATCAGGGCTTAAAAGCTTTGTGTGGATATACAACTTACTAGGTTATACAACTTACTAGAGTACGTCATATCCCGTGTCGCATTTTGCCGAGTCGCCACATCACAAACGCGACACGTTCTATGACGTACTGTAATAAATTGTATAACCTAGTAAGCTGTATACCCACACATAGCACATGAACAAAAATACTTTACTTATCCGTATGAGTCCATTCTCCTGCCTGCCCCTCACCTGAAGTAGTCCAAGTCATCCCAGCCATTAAGACTTAGCCCCAGGGTGTAGCGCTGCAAGCCCAGGGTGCTCAACAGGTCTTGCACTGTCTCTGGAGCCCCGTGTAGGACAGAAACCTGTTGGGATCAACAAGGGCTACTGATCCTCTATTTAAAGAAACATGAAATCGATTTTGTCCAAAACTAGCAAGCTAACTAGCTTAAAGACCTACTTTGCCATCACCAACCACATTGGCTACTGATAAAAAAACTAGCTAGCCTGCTTACTGATATTTTTCAGCAATATATGACGTTGGGCTGTAAAAGCTATTATCTTTTTGTTGGGTTTCTGATCCAAATTGCAAAACTACACAACATACACGATGTCCACGTTTATCCAAAATGACATTGTCAGCTTTCGACACATTGGTTTCAACCATCAAAAAAATATATTTTTTGAATCACCAAGTGCCTCATCTCTTAAAATAGTATACACCTAATCTTTCCGTTGTCACCTCACCCTTTGGATGAAGCTAGTTTGATAGAGGAGGAGTGCTGTTTTCCCTAAACATGGACCAAGACTAAGAAAAAACAGGCATATTTGGTGCATGTGAAACTAACAACCCTTCATCCCCTCAAATAAATAAACAACATAAATGAACAAGTAAATAAATAAAACAAAACTTCCTCTGACCGACATAAACATGACTGGAGTATGTTTTTTGTTGAATACACAAGTCACTTGAAAATGTGAAATCTAACGGTATAAAGAAGTAGAGGACTTGCCTCTTTCTCCCAGCAGTAAGTGCCCTCACTGGCCAGTGCTGGAGGGTGCCCATGGTTCCTGAGTTGCTTGGGCCTGAGGGTAGGCCGGAACTTGCTTTTGCTCTCGGCTGGCTGGAAGTCCACCTCACTCAGAGACTTGGCGATCTGCAGGGCTGTGAGGGAGTTGTCTCCGGAGGGCGCGGGAGGTTGCTCCACGACCCAGGGGGCCAAAGCTTCACAACGGGGCACCCTAGCTGACATGTAGGGGTAGAGGGGAGGCCCATTGCACCCCGGGCTGGTTTGCTCCAGGTGCACCCTGGGACGCTCTTTTCTGACTGGCTCTTTATGGGTTCTCTGTGTCTCCCTGGTGATGGCGGAATGATTTATGTACATGTTCCTCAGGTTCTTCACTGGAATGGCTGTTTCTGGAGCCACACTTGCCTTAATGACTCGTGACTGCAAGTGGTAGTCTTTGGATGGGTGTATACTGCTTGAACTGGGCAGGGAGGGAGGTGGCTGTTTGGTTGGGAACAGCTGGTAAGATGTACCGTGTTGTGGTGCGGGTTGAGATGGGCGGTCACCAGGAGGCATGTAAGGGGGAAGGCAACCAGGGATCTCAATTTCAGTGAAGTCCGACCGACGGGGGGCCTTCCTCTCCGGAACTTGGCCCCCAGTCACCCTGGGAAGCTGCACCACTGAGTCCCGTGACCATACCATCGGAGGATCCTTCCGGGGGTGAGCTTCCTCCTCTTTCCGCCGCAGGACCGGGACTCCCTCAAACATGACGTAGGCTGGGTTGGTGTAGCTGTTTGGCGCTGGAAACCGAGGAGGTGCTGAGGATCTGAGAGGGGAAGGAGATCCAAAAGGTCAAAGGTTAACCTGCTGCAGATGTCATGGTGTTTCCTCCGATTGGTGTTGCTCTCAACCTTACTCACAAAAAACAAACATAACATCTGAGAAGCATTAGCTTCACCAGTCCACCTTCTATCAGTTTTTGGAAAAGCATAGAAGAGGTCTCACCGGGGCTGAGGTCCACGAGCTGGTTGAGGTGACAGGCGCCCCCTTACCAGACCCTTCTCATCTTTTTCGAAGCAGAACCACTCTAAGGACAACAGGGAAGAGACACAGAGGTCACTCAGGTAATACATGTCCTAAGACTTCTGTGGTTAATACATGTCCTAAGACTTCTGTGGTTAATACATGTCCTATGACTTCTGTGGTTGTGGGGTTTGGAGGTAAACAGAAGCTTGTGTGTGTGGTGGGAGAGCATCTGCCCAAGACAGGGGATTAGTCATGAGGCATTCCAAAACCAGAAGCCCCAGGGTGGAGAGGGTGAAAGTGGATCCAGAGACAGAGAGAGGAACCAAAAAAAAAAGGAGAAGATGCAGAAGATGCACATGCGACATGATAGGAAATGATAGAGGAAGTATGGAGGAGAAGAATGAAAGTGAACACCCCACCATATATGCGTTCTCGGGCCTGGCGCCGGTCTACGGGCACATGGACCCGCACCCGTCCTCGAATGGACCCCGTCTCCTCGCCCCGGTGAGACAGGAAGGTCTCAAAGGGCTCCGCCATACTACCAATGAGGGAGCGCAGCGCTACACAGCACTCACCTAGAGGGAGAAGACACAGAGGCATTGTTAGACACAGGCTTATCTGTCATGCTACTTAGCACAGTGGATTTAACTCATATTACAGAAAGGTGTGAGCAAGTTATTTAAACACACCATATGACTCAAAACCATCGCACGACTTGATTGACAGAAGTAGGTGCTGGTCTCGAAGATATTCCATATCTGAGACAATGGGTTGAAGCTTAAAGAGCAGAAAAGAGAAAGAGAGAAGGAAATACACGTAAATAAGAGATGACTAGTTGGTCACTGCACATGGATACACTTTCACATGTTGTACTCAAACCCAAAAATTGTAGTGTAGTTTTTAAACCTTGGGGAGCTGCTTTGACAACCAGCCCAGTTTAAGGAACCCTGGGACCTCACAGCTCTGTGAGTCATTCTCACTTGAGCGTCGGACTTCTGCAAAGGAGTGAAAAAAAAAGGAGAAGACGGTCAGGGTGACTAACAGCCAACATGGCACATATGTCTTCAGTAGAAGTATATGAAAAGAGGATTCCTGTCCAACACATGGATGTTCAGGGCGTCAAAAGACACAAAGACAATGAAGTGAAAGTACCTCCCAAGCACAGGGAATGAAACTCGATGAAGAACTTTGCTTTACTGGCAGTCTTCACTATGGCCTCCACACTCTCCATTTCAATCCAGGCCTTTTCTAGACTGGCATTTGACTCTGTGAAACCCAAACACAGGGTGCACAGCAGCATATCAGGAAGGCAGGACATCTCTGAACTCTAAAGTTTATGACCTAAATACTTAACATTTACTAAATATTAGCATGTCATGGGGCAGTAGTTACAGACCACATATTAGAATAGGTAACTGGACACTGGACAGCAGGAGGGGTCCACTCTCTACAGGCTACAGTCGGCACAACACAGAGATAGTTACTGTCCTAACCATCATCATCCTCATACAATGCCTACAGTTTTAAACAGCTCAACATTCTAATCAGTTTTCATCAGTTACTGTAGTTAAAACTGTATTTTCACTAGGCAGCCTGTGTAAGATCAGATAATTGGTAGCTACTCGTTCTAAATAAGTGACATTTTCAGACAGTATATAAATAGTTTGCAAATACTGTAATTGAATGCATATTTTGTCTCAATGAGCTTTAGATGTGCTACTATATAAATATACATATTATTAATATTATATTAGTTCCTATATTAATAGTAACCAATGGCAAATGAACAACTCTATGGCAAGTGTATAACGGTGAGCATCACAATTTGTGCACTTATTCAGTCATGTGTGACCATATGATTGTGTATTGCTGCAATTGTGAGACCATGTTGTTTTGATTAAAGGTAAAATGAGTGTATAGTGAAACAAGAATGAAGAAGTAGCGCATCGTAGAAGAGGGAAACCAATCTATCCAAAGCAAGAAATAAGCAAGTTGTCTTATTTTTTATAGCAGACCAATTTTGACACTGATCAGCAAATGCAAAAATATACCAAAATAAAAGCCATACATTTGGTGGCCAATTTCTCTTTTACTTGACATTTTTGAAACATACAGTATCAAATTACTCTGTGACTCTGAGTGTGTACGACCGCTTTTTTATCTTGTTTTTATCAAAACCATCAGTGGTTGGCCCTTACAGGTCCATACCTGTTCTGTAGAAGGGTGATGTCAGCCCCACTTGGAACGTTGCAAACACAGGAGAGTGGTCACTTGTGAAGATGTCATCTGTACAGCCTGAAACAAATGACGCATGAAACCATAGCAATCACCAAGGGCTATTACATTTGTAACACTTACAATCGGTTAAAGGCATTAGGTGCACAGTCAAATGCAAAAGTGAATTGTAAAATTAAAATACACAACATTTTACAACTGAACAATAATGACTTTTCACAGCTCTGGCGGTGAATCTAGCCAGATATTTAGGATCGTGGGACAAAGTTGAACAGGGAGTGATCCAGACAGGATATGACTATGTTACTTGACCACAGACCAAGACGTAGGAGGTGGAGACCGCTTCATAAGAAAACCTTTTTTTGTCCAGCCACATAACATGAGACCGCAGATCTGTCCTGAAGGAATGCTGCAGGAAATAGCTGCGCTCTGTTTTTGATTTGCTGGAAGGCAGACATGTTCAACGTGCACTTGGGTTTTACGCAAGGGCTGTGAGTTGGAGCGAACAGCTGAACTCACCATATGAGGTACTCATGATGTGCGTCTCAGGGTAGGACTTCCACAGAACTCGGTCACACCATGACGGCACATTGATACGCACCTGCACAAACACAACTTCAAATTAATGCCTGTGTGTTTGTGTGTGTGTGTGTGTGTGTGTGTGTGTGTGTGTGTGTGTGTGTGTGTGTGTGTGTGTGTGTGTGTGTGTGTGTGTGTGTGTGTGTGTGTGTGTGCGTGCGTGCGTGCGTGCGTGCGTGCGTGCGTGCGTGCGTGCGTGCGTGCGTGCGTGCGTGCGTGCGTGTGTGTGCAATGAGATGAACAACTTTGAACCGATCTTATTGGCCAGTAAAAACATTACAATAACATACGATTTCTCCAGAAAATGTAATGTCCTAGACAGACAACCATGGAAGTGACCATTCCATGTACATTCATATTGAGTTTACAATTCCCTTTGAAGATGCAATTGGAGGGAGCATTTGAAAGGAAAAAGCTAAAGTATGTGGAAATGGTAGGGGAAGCAAGGCAACAGGGTTGGCAAGCACTCTCGAGGCCAGTGGAGGCGTTGAAGCTAAATCAACCATATGGCTTCAACTGGATTTTGGTTTTCAAGGACGGCCACTCAAAAGAGCTTTAAAGGAATTGTCTGAGGCTGCTGAAAAAGTGAGCCAGTGGTTGTGGCTGAGGCAATCACAGACTACTTGGGGTCGTGAATTATCCTGAACTATCACTGACATATGAGAAATCTTATTGAGGTGTATCCTGAGGTGTTTATGTTATAGTCTCTGGTAGTGGCATGTGTCCTAACCCATCATGAGTATGGAGGGGGTTGCTCTGGGATACCAGACTCCACTATTGAACCTTCTAGAGGTGTTGTGGGCCTAATTCAACTAAACACTGATGAAGGAAGGTGCCTGCTTGAAAACCCCAGTGAAATGCTCACGAAGGCAGTTTTGTTGTTGTTGTTGTTGTTGTTGTATCCTGCTGCTCAGGTTCTATGATTCATGTTGTTGTGTTTAGCAGTTGTGGGCTACAGACAGAGCATGTTGTGCATTGTTGTTGTTGTATCTTTCTGCACAGGATCTAGGGTTGGGCAGTTGCAGGATTGGCCGCTGTGGGAAGTCCCCAACCAATAGCACAAGGAATTTAACATCTTTTCGTGTGTATAACTAAAACAGGTTACACAGACTGTAGTGGATTTCGGAAAATCAGGACTTTTTTCAGCCCCTTTTTTGGCAGTAGTGACAGCTGACCCCCCTGACCTGCCCCCCACCCGGACCTGCCCCACGCCAGGCTGACCCCCCTACACCCCCCCCCAACCCCCCGCCAGGCTGACAGCAGCACAGGACTGGGTTACGTCTGAAAATAGCTGGAGGGATGCAACTAAGTTTACAGCAGGGAGGCAGGCCACAGCGAAAACCCCTCAATACCACCATCTGCTCAAGATGCCACAAGCATGACAGCAACACACGCTCAACTACAACTGAGAGGTCAGAGTAAAACTATCGTTAATCTGACTGGTACTACAATATGTGGGCCCATATTGAACGCTACTACATTGTGTTGCAGAATATTCATCCTAAACCTTTACATTTGTTATATTTCAGATAAAAAATATTCAAGTGTAGACATCAATTCCTGACTTTCCCAAGATGGCAAAGTGAATACCACCTGTTTCTGCCGTTTGTGTGGTATGCTTAGTCCTGTTGCAGGAGACAGTCAGAGGACAGACCAGGACATCTTACCCCACTGGTCTTGTACTTCTGCCACAAGTAGCAGTCCCTGGAGCCGCGCTCATAGCGGTAGGTTGGGGGAAATGTGATCTTCTCTTCCTCTTAACAGACGAAGGGGCAAGAAAGGGGAACAGAAAAGCAGTAATTGCACCAACACATGCAAGACTCCTTGATACTGTCAGTTTCTCATTTGATTAAGGATGAATAGATGGGGATGAATTCTCACTGAAGTTGAAGAAGGCTTTCCTCTTGTGACGTTCACGTGTCAGCTGGTCAGCACACATGAGCTCGTCGAACTCCCTCTTGGACACATGCTTCAGGATATCCTATGGGAAGAGCAAGGAACTTTTATCCATCTGTTTATGCAGTCATTTTAATCAGTTGCCTTTGTATAAACACTCCCACTGTAGAAAGTCAACAAAACATTTTCTCACATTAAAAACAGATTTATGGAGATGTTTGTCTATACAAACATCTTCATAAATCCGTTTTTAAAGTGAGAAAATGTTTTGTGCACTAATCACGAATCTTAAATGAAGTAGACCTTGTGTGGAGGTTATAGAAAGAGTAAGTGATGTGGTCAAGGAAGAGTAAGACATGTAACCTGCACGTCTAGGTCTAGCCTGTAGTTAAGGTCCCCACACCAGAAGAGGTGAGCGAAACGCAGACTGATGTCGAAGGCATTAAGCTGCTTGTCACCCAGAGACAACAGCCTCAGGACATCTAGAAAGTTCTGGTTCCTCCTAAAGAGATTGGATTAAAAAGAGATGAAGCAAATACTCCAAGATGTAAAGTGGCAAGTAGACACACACATTCACAGAGAGAGCAGGCTTTCTTAAAGAAAGAAAAATCAGATTATTTTCCACGAAACCAATCAATGAACTGTTAAAGTTCAATTCAATTCAATTCAATTGTATTTATATAGCACCATAACAATACAATTACAAGTTCAAATGATGACAATGATATTTAGATACAAGTCAATTAATAGTTTTTTGTGTTTTGTGCATATGGAATCAGTGATTATGTGATATATGTACAGGAAATCCGCATATCTGGCTGGATCAGATGTATGAGAGCTGGGTATGAGCGTGCGGACCTGAGGGCCTTCTCACTGCCTGAGGTTAGATGGCAGTTTACAAAGCCAAAGGAGGTTCCGTTGAAGAGGAAAGAGATTCCAACCGCCCCTTTGCTTCCTGCAATACATGGAGATGGGAAAAGAGGCCCTTACAATAACACTCAATAACTATCAAGCCAGTCAGATATGGACAGATGATGAATGTGTGTGTTTGCGTGTTCATAAAGTGTATGCGTACATGTGTGTGTGTGTGTGCCTATGTAAGTTCCTGTGTGTGTGTGTGTGTGTGTGTGTGTGTGTGTGTGTGTGTGTGTGTGTGTGTGTGTGTGTGTGTGTGTGTTAGCCAGCTCCTATGTGAGCTCTTGTGTGTGTGTGTGTGTGTGTGTGTTTTTTTGTGTATGCGTGTTTGTGTGTGCCTGTGTGAGTTCCTGTGAGTGTGTGTTTGTGTGTGTGTGTGAGGACTTATGGTATGTTTCTATGTATGGAGTTAGGGCTATTTTGTATCTGGATGTACATTTGTTTGCATGTGTACGTGAGCAATACCCAATGCATTCCCAAGACCCGTCTTAACACTTGCTGAATTCACTTGACTGATACGGTTCTCATGCTCCGGTCTCACAAACACAGCCAGGCGGATGTTCCACAAGGACTGTACTGCCACCTGTAGGACATTCACAAACATTGCACAAGGCTTACTGTCATAAACCACCAAGTTCACAGTTAAGTTCACAGTTATAACCAACTGACAATCATAAAACAAATCCCCTGACGCACCTGTCATATAATCATAAACATTAAATAGATTATAAAAAGAAGAGGTCATGATAAACAAAAGACAGCAGCAAACCAGGACCTGTGACATAATGACAAGAACATCCTCCACTGCAAACATGAGGAGAAGGTGAGCAAACCCTTAAAGCTGTGAGTGTGGGCAGGCTAGAAAAACAGAAAGAAGGAAGCTAAAGATCAATTGAGGGATTGGAAGAGAGAGAGAGAGAGAGAGAGAGAGAGAGAGAGAGAGAGAGAGGGAGAGAGAGAGAGAAAGAGGGAAAGGGGGGAAAGAGAAAGAGCACATTTTAACACAGCTTGCACTGACCAAAGTGCTGTACATAGTGCATTAGATATAGAAAAAATAATAAAATGAGACAAGATAAAATGGAATAAACAAAATAAAATGGAATAAATCAACAGACAACACTTAATTACAGACATAAGAGGGTGAGACAATAAGAACACAGGGAAGGCCAATGTAAAAAGGTGCGTTTTGTGCCTGGATTTAAAAAGTGTGGTTGAAGGGGCATTTCTAATGTCAAGTGGCAGTTGGTTCCACAGCTGAGGGCTGGCAACAGAAAAGGCACAAAAACCTTGGCTGCAAGATCTAAGGGACCTGGGGGCTAGATAGGGATGAATAATATCAGCCATGTAGCTGGGGGCCAGACCATGGAGAGCTTTAAAAACCCTAAGCAGAATTTTAAATTGTATCCTTGACTGGACTGGAAGCCAGTGCAAGGAGGCTAGGACAGGTGTGATATGTTCACGCTTTTTTGTGTTGGTGAGCAACCTAGCTGCAGCATTTTGGACCATCTGAAGCCGTGCCACCAGTGTCAGAGAGAGACCAAAATAAAGGGAGTTACAATAATCTAGACGGGAGGTTATGAAAGCATGGATGACTTTTTCCAGATCATTGTATGATAAAACAGACTTAAGTTTGGAGATTATTCTTAATTGATAAAAACTGGAGAGAGAGAGAGAGGGAGAGAGAGAGAGAAAAAAGGGGGAAAAGAGAGGGAGGAAGAGAGAGAGAAAGAGAGAAACAGAGTTGATAAAAGAGCACAGGTGAAAGGTAAAGTGTTACCTGTCTATACTCAATGCTGGTGGCACTCCTGAGGGAGGCGCGCACGTGCTCTGCCCACTCCCTCTCCCCCTGTGGGTTCTCCTGCGTGCCCACCGCATACACATCGTGAGGCAGGGATGCAGTGGACTCGTCTGGGGTTCGTCCCAGGCCACAGCACGTGAGCCAGGACTGCTGGCTGCGTGGAGGAGGGGAGCCTCCTGCAAAAGAGGACAGGTAAATCACTCACTACTGCTCACCTGGGACAAGCTTAAGGGCTATTCCATGCATTTAAAAACTCCCCTACCTCACATGTTTAATATGATGGAGAGATCTCACATTTTAAGAGCCATTAGAGGGGATTTACTTATGTATTTATTAAGGTACAGCCACTTTATAGAGCGGTTAACATTTACAGTACAGTTTTTGCCTAAATTAGTTTAGGGGGTTCAGAAATGCGAGTTAGAAATGCTGTATGCCTCTCATTTTGCTCATAGGGACAGATACGTACTTAGTATTTTTGTCAGATGCAGGCACCCCAAAAAAAAAAGTTGTGATTATTTGCAATTTTTTTTAATCCATCATAAAGACTTGTATGGAGATCTTCTCAGTCCCAAGGCCATAGGTAATGTTATCTGACAGAAACTGGCCAGATTGAGAATCAATGAATGAAAATCAAAATGAGCATTTCATTAGCAAAAATAAAAATCAAATGTGGGACTCAAAAATTCTCAAAGAACACAGGTGATTGTGAATAAATAATCGCATCTCTTGTGCCCCAAGCACCCATTGGCTGGTAGACAAGTTGAATGACAGTCCGTCATGATCTTGGCCAGGATCTGATCCTGGTTGATGTGTTCCCTCTGTGTTGTCCTGTCGTTTGTTCATGTTCCTTGTGTTTGCTTGCATGGTTGGCCATGTGCTTCTTGGTTTACTTCCTGTGTTCCATATGCCTCTTGGTTTACTTCCTGTGATCCATGTGATTTCGTTGTCCTGTGTGCCTTTGTTAACGCCCTTTCATTACTGCCTGGCGTGTCTTATTGTTCCCTGGCAACCTGTTTGTTGTTTTCCCATATAGTCCCGTGAATTTAAACCCTTGTGTTTCTGGTAGTATCGGTATCCTTGTTTTCGATTTAAAGTTTGCGTCTCAAGTTCTACGTTTGGGTCCTACCCTAAGGCTGACAGTGAAACCGCTAAATGTAGAAGTGTAGTGAGTGAGAGTGTGAGTGTATGAGTTTAGTGTTTGTAGGAGTGAATGAGTGAGTGTGATTTAGTGTTTGTGTGAGCGAGAGTGTGAGTGTGAGTGTGTGAGTGATTTAGTGTTTGTGTGAGTGAATGAGTGTGAGTGTGTGAGTGATTAAGTGTTTGCGTGTGAGTGAATGAGTGTGAGTGTGTGAGTGATTTAGTGTTTGTGTGAGTGAATGAGTGTGAGTGTGTGAGTGATTAAGTGTTTGCGTGTGAGTGAATGAGTGTGAGTGTGTGAGTGATTTAGTGTTTGTGTGAGTGAATGAGTGTGAGTGTGTGAGTGATTTAGTGTTTGTGTGAGTGAATGAGTGTGAGTGTGAGAGCGATTTATTGTTTTTGTAAGAGAATGAGTGTGAGTGTGTGAGGGATTTAGTGTTTGTGTGAGCAAGAGTGTGTGAGTGATTTAAGTGAGTGAAATGTATTGACCCTTCAAGAGGCAATGCATGATGACATGCCAAAATGATGTTCAAAGTTAGTAACAGAGTTTCGAGTGGGTGCTAATGACGTTTCCCAGACAACTTAATGTGCCAAGAGTAATGTGGTATCTGTCAGGACATTAAGGGCATTAAGTAACATATTACCCATGTTCCACGTGTCCACAAACACAGAGATGACGTCATAATATTACCCATGTTCCACGTGCCCACAAAGACAGAGATGACGTCAGGCTCGGTCTGCTGTGAGTGCCTGGTCTTCATCAGCTGGAGGAGGTGGCAGAAGGCCTCTCGTTTCTAAGGAAGAGGATGACATCACTCACACACTCTAATTCCTCTATTTCTTATTCTCTCTCTGGCATACACACATGCACACACACACACACACACACACACACACACACACACACACACACACATACACACACACACACACTCTCTCATGCTTTTTTAGTTTCTTTCCATCTGTTGGTTACCTTTGTGCTCTCAAACAGCAGTTCCCGTGGGGTGTTATGATAACTGTCCACCACCATTCTTAGCTTGGCTGGAAGGCTCTGAAATTTGATCAGCTGCAAAACTACACATGCATGCATGAAACACACACACAGACACACACATACACAGACAGACACACACACACACACAGACAGACACACACACATGACATACTGACTCATCATTAATATTGCTCTGATTGTGTTTCTCTGAAAGAAGTGCAATAATATCTCACTTCTATCTTGCGTGACCGTCTCCACACCATTTGAAGCAGACTTCCTGTCAAACAGCAGCACTCCCGTGTCCACGTCCACAGATACCACCATTCTCCCATACCGGACCAGTTTCACCTGCACACACACAGATATATACACACACACACACGCACACGCACACGCACACGCACACGCACACGCACACGCACACGCACACGCACACGCACACGCACACGCACAATCACACACGCACACACGCACACACACTCACACACAGACACACACAGACAGAGACAAACACTCAGAAGACACGCAGATAAATACATATATATTATACATGAGAATATGTGGTGTCTATGTACCCACCTGAAAGCTGTGCACTGGTATGGAAGGGGTGTGGTTTTTCACTGGGGGTGAGACTTCAGGAACAGGGGCAGGAGCAGGGGCAGGGGCAGGGGCAGGAGCAGGAGCAGTGGCAGGGGAAGGGGCAGGAACAGGGACAGGGGCAGGAGTAGGAGTAGGAGCAGGCTGCATTGCTAGGTTGTGGTTGACTACAGCATCCTGTAGAGCTTTCAACACCTGCACAGGAGGGACACATTAAAATGGGTGTCAAAAAGCTTTTAAAAAAAACAGTTCTTCAGAAATTATGGTGTGTGTTATTATGCTATTATGCAGTTATTGTGTGTGTGTGTGTGTGTGTGTGTGTGTGTGTGTGTGTGTGTGTGTGTGTGTGTGTGTGTGTGTGTGTGTGTGTGTGTGTGTGTGAGTGTGTGCGTGTGAGTGTGTGCGTGTGCGTGTGTGTGTGTGTGTGTTTATACCCTCTTCTCCAGAGTGGACAACAGGTTGCAAAGGGCAGAGATCTTGAACAGCAGACTTTCTAGGCTTATGTCTGATGTCTTCCCCACACTCTGTATGACAGAGACAGTGACACTGGTAATGACATTATACATGTAGCACGTTTGCCTCCAGAAAGGCCAGTTGGAAATAATAAAGACTTACATTGCGGAATGTAACTAACTAAAAATCACTTCCTAAAATTCCCAGCAAAGGGGGCAGTTCCTAAACGCTATAACAGTTGAGCATGTGCGTGAGCAGTGACAGCCTTTCTTGTACCTGAGGTCGTGGGCAGGACAGGGGACAGCTGGGATGGTCAAAGACTTTAGCCAAAGTCTCTAAGCTGGATAAGGTGTAGTCAATCTCACTGCAGACCAACCAATTACAGAACAGATGTCAAGATATGCTGAACAATTCAATGCTCTCAAACTGTAACCAGGTAACCAACCAAACCAAAATGCCATGCAACCAAACTGCAGCCTTCAATAATAAAAGCCTATGTACTTAAATTTAAAGTTAAATAAAAGTGTATGCACTTAAATTTAAGCCTAAAACTAAACAAAACGTACGTATTAAAGCTATTAAATGAAAACCAGTCAAAGCATAATTAACGGCACTTCGTTACTGAATTCCCATGCAGTAGGGAGGGAAGGCTAGATGTGGGAGCAGACCTGCTGAGGCCCTGGCAGACGGCACTGAGGGTCCGCTGTAGATGCTGCAGGCCGCCGCCTCTTCTCTTTAGGCCGTCCAGGTCTTGACCGAGGTCCCCACGCAGATACTCTCCCAGCATGCAAACCACCTCTGACGCCACACTGCAACACAGACACAGCCAGCTCAGGCACAGCCCTGCGTTCCAGTCCCTTGCCTCCATAATTACATATTCAATTTTTATCATTTTAATTATTATTATTATTTTATTTATTTTCATTATTTTTTTTGCACTATATCTGAGTTTTTCTTTGATGTCTACTTTTATGTGCATGTAATGTCTTTGTGCACGTAATGTATTTGCTGTAAAGCACTTTGAGCTGCATTCTTTTGTATAAAAGGTGCTATACTGTAAATAAAGTTTTATTATTATTATTATTACTATTATTATTATAAGCAGCTGACACAGGATCAGATATGGGCATACATCTGGCGCGCA
Source organism: Sprattus sprattus (assembly GCF_963457725.1). Classification (NCBI taxonomy): domain Eukaryota; kingdom Metazoa; phylum Chordata; class Actinopteri; order Clupeiformes; family Clupeidae; genus Sprattus; species Sprattus sprattus. The sequence continues at coordinate 23,812,953 of NC_137925.1, read as the reverse complement.
TCTGATGCCACTTCTGTTCCCATGTCAGCCCCTGCAGCGTCTTGTTAGTCTAAAATATTCAGTATAGTCAGCTGGCCTCATGAGACTATTACAGTGAACTGGATAAAAAAACAGGTGGATGGATGACTTGAATATTTAAACTGCTGTGTTCTAACTCCCTCTCCATTTTTGTTTCCACCAACACTTCAACACACCAGAGCATAGAATATGGAGAGTTAGGATGGCAGCATCCCAGTTCTGGGTCACAACTAACCCCTGGGGTTGATCACTAGGACATATTATAACCCCTGGGGTTGATCACTAGGACATAGTATAACCCCTGGGGTTGATCACTAGGACATAGTATAACCCCTGGGGTTGATCACTAGGACATAGTATAACCCCTGGGGTTGATCTCTAGGACTTATTATACGGCTCTTCAGAACGTTCCAAAAAGCCCCGTTGATTTGAATGGGCCATCCCCAACGTTCGCAGGTACTTATTTTCATATAATGACCTGCATATAATGACCGCTGTGATGGCAACGGGTTTTGTGCCTCTGATATAGGTCTTTCGTATCATTCCCCAAGTATTCCACACTAACTTATCAATGGAGTTTCAGCAGACGGTTGAGCAGCTGTGTTCTAAAGAATGTTCAACGTCTTTGAAGTTCAACGTCTTTGGCGAACTATTTCTCTGCTTTGTAACACTACGTATAGTAACAAATACATTGTAAAAAGACACACTGTGTTAAGTGTATTTGTTTTTTTGTTTTGTTGTGGCAAGTAACCGTATAATAAGCGGGATAATGTATAGAACGCAGGTCCTTATCGGAAAATAAGTCCCTTCAGGGCGAAGCAAGACACCTCCGCTTCGCGTCGGTGTCCGGTTCACCCTGTCGGGACTTATTTTCCGATAAGGACCTGCGTTCTATACATTATCCCTTACATATTATAACCCCTGGGGTTGATCACTAGGACATATTATAACCCTAACTAAACTGAGATTAGTTAGTCTAATTAGTTAGAATATTTTAGCTTTTAGTCTAAAATATTCAGTTAAATATTTTTTATAATAGAAATAATAATGATTGTAATAATTGTAATCTTCTTTGTGACCTACTCTAAGATGTCTCCTATTGTAAATAATTCACATGTACTGATGTGTATGTTGCGTTAGAATGGCATTCTTCCAGCAGTGCCTGGGGGTGCTGAGGTCCTGTAGGTTATGGGAGTGTGTGTGTGTGTGTGTGTGTGTGTGTGTGTGTGTGTGTGTGTGTGTGTGTGTGTGTGTGTATGTGTGTGTGTATGTGTGTCTTCCAGCGGTACCTGGGGGTGGTGATGTCCTGTAGGTTGTGGGAGTGTGTGTGTGTGTGTGTGTGTGTGTGTGTGTGTGTGTGTGTGTGTGTGTGTGTGTGTGTGTCTTCCAGTGGTACCTGGGGGTGGTGATGTCCTGTAGGTTATGGGAGTGTGTGTGTGTGTGTGTGTGTGTGTGTGTGTGTGTGTGTATGTGTGTGTGTGTGGGTGTTGTGTGTGTGTGTGTGTGTGTGTGTGTGTGTGTGTGTGTGTGTGTGTGTGTGTGTGTGTGTGTGTGGGTCTTCCAGTGGTACCTGGGGGTGGTGATGTCCTGTAGGTTATGGGAGTTTGTGTGTGTGTGTGTGTGTGTGTGTGGGTGTGTGTGTGTGTGTGTGTTTGTGTGTGTGTGTGTGTGTGTGTGTGTGTGTCTTCCAGTGGTACCTGGGGGTGGTGATGTCCTGTAGCCGCTGGAGCAGCAGATGCTGTGCGGTCGGGGTTGGGGCTGGAGGAGCAGCAGGGGGCGCTGTTGAGCCAGGAGAGGTTCCACTGGGCTTCTCATCGTCACCATCTGTGTGAGATAGACCCCAAAAACACCCCGTTACAAATGGGTGTTAGCCTCCTTGCCAGCACACCCATGTCTGAGACTGGGGGTTCAAGTCCAGGGCAAGAGCTTCTCACAGCGCAGGTTACAACAACACACAACAACAATAAGTCTGCAGGCCAAGTACTAGGTAAATGACAGAGTTCAACAGTCCCATTTTTCAGCCATCATCCTCTATCAGACAATGTTTGAAATTCGGACATATTCATTATGGCTGGGCTACAAGTATCAATGACATCACAACAACATTGTGCATCGCCTCTATGCCATTATCATATACAAGCCTTGCTCTCACACTACCAAGGCCTCTGCTACAGACCTGGCATATGCCCTAAGACCTAAGTTATAGAGGCATTTATTCTCCATGTCAGCAAATAATGCATTTAAATCAGTTGAAACATCAATCCATGTCTTCTTCTCTGTACCGAGTAAAACATGTTTTTGAGCGCCCACTTTGATGAGTACTTTAGCATTTTCAGCATTATTTTGCCACTGTTTTAATAATCATTGAGAAACACTTTTACAGGAACGCTGACAACACAGTCATGATCAAAAGGAGCAATTTAATGAAATGAGAACCATTTATGGTCACTTCAGGGTGGAGATAGGCTGGAAACAACATGTCTGAGCACAAGCAGAGACATAAACCCAAACCCCATAAAACACCAGTTTACAGGCTGTTTTTCGCATGCAATACTATTATGCCGTTTTTGTTCTATTACTGTTGTTCTATTACTATTCTATTTCTAGTACTATTGTGCAGTTTTTGCAATCAGAGCAATATTCACAATGAGTCAGTAGGTCATGGGTGTGTGTGTGTGTGTGTGTGTGTGTGTGTGTGTGTGTGTGTGTGTGTGTATTAGCCAACCTGAGCTCTCCTCTGCTGGCTCTACTTCAGGGCCCACTGGGTAGAGAAGGGGGGTGACCAAGCCTTTGTGAGGCTGCTGGTACCCCAACACCAGGTCACTCAGGGTCCGGAAGCAGTTCACCTGCACTCCCTGGGTTGTCTGCAGACGAAACACAGGGAGAGAAAGTGAGTTATATAGTTATCGCTACAGTTAAGGTATTCAGTGGATGTATTTGTCCAAAGTGACTATAAAACGTTAATAAAAACAAGAAAAACAATTACCATTTTACGCAATAAGCTGAATGCATTTAAATTCATAAAACAAAATTAAGTATAATATTTAAGTTAAACCATCAAACCATCAAAAATAATAATTTAAAAAATATGAGTATATTTATAAAGTATGCCTCAAACAAATTAACTACGTAGACAAATGGAGGCAACTGCTCTATTGTTAGATAGGCTGTTATTTAGATTTTTAACACGGTTTTAACTTAAACTTTTTAAGCCCCACTTAAACCACAGCTCAGGTGTAGGTTAAACTCAGTTGCTGTGCCATCAACTGCCACTAGAGGTCGTTTTGTGCATTTTATCTTAAACCTGGTGCATATGTACATTCACGAGAAAAAAAAACTTGGATATTCTCAGATTATAAAGTCATACATTTGCACGAAAATACTCACAAATATACGAGAGAAAAGTCATACATTTGTGGGAAAAAAGAAATTCAATTAAACTGGTTATCGTGAACCTTCAAGGCAAATTCAAGGATTTTTTTTCTCATTTGTATTAAGTAATTATTAATAATAACATAATTCAATATAAAGCTATAAATATTGCTTTTATAAATATTGATCTTATGTGACATTCAAACACAAGCCGCATTCGCCTAGGCTGCTTAATTCAATTTGAGGTTTCCAAAGATTAGGCTTACGGTTAAACTTTATGTAGGCTAATATTTCAGATATTTTCTAATATTGCTTTTTAATTAACAGATAACCAGTACGACAATGACGCCAGTCAAGGAGAAGCGGATCAACATGCACGAGGCACGTTACAGCACAGAGATATCATTGGGCAGGCAGAGTGAAAGAGCAGTGATTGGGCTAGGTGACAGGAGAGGAGGCAGATAGTAACTAGCTTTGTTCACCAAGAAAAGGAAGATACACACGCAGCAGTGGTTCTTTAAGTAAATCAAGGGCAATGGATGAACGGGCATGATGCTGACATGAGGAAGAACTGGAGAGAACAAGGCCATGGCTGTAACTGCATTAAATTCATTGGTTCAGTTTGGAGCCACTTATGATGTCCTTCGAACTCTGCAGAACCTTAGAGGGGGGGGGGGGGGGGGGGGGGGGGGGTGAAGACAGAACCTTAGTTAGTGGGGGGGGGACCTTAGAGGGGGGTTGAAGACAGAAGCTGCAAGCTGTGTTTGGGTGTTGGCTCACCAAAACATATTCTGTCTGGCCGTAAAACTAGCCTGACCTAGGGTTGCTACTCGTGGAGACATAATCAAGTTTTAAAATCCTCTTTGTGTTTGTTTGAGAGTTGAAGTCAACCCTTTTTCAGTTAATAACAGGGACAGTAGAATTTCTTTTGTGCGAGAGGGGCAGAAAAGTGGACACCCGGCATGTCCAAACAGTACTGGTAAATGGGTGAAAGTGTGGGTTTGTAGATGTTGGCTGATGTTGGAAGACAACTTTCAAGTTTCACTTTGTATTGTTGAGACTTGTTATGAGACCAGACATGGTGTTGCATTCTAAGTGTGAGTGCATCGTTCACTTTCTTAAGTTAACAATTCCCTTTGAAGATGCGATTTTAAAAGGAAGAAGCGAAAGTATGCTAAACTGGCAGCGGGCAGCGAGGGAACGAGGTTGGCAAGCACACACAAGACCAGGAGGGATAGGTGTTAGAGGTTTTGTAGCTAAAATCAACCACAAAACTTCTGTTGGATTTGGGTTTTCGAAGACGGTCAATGGTGCTTTAAAGGAGTTGTACGAGGCTGCTGAAAAAGCGAGCCAGTGGTTGTGGCTAGGGCTATCACAGACTACTTTGGGTCAGGAATTATCCTAAACTAATACTGACCTTTGATAAATCTTATTGAGGTGTATCTGTTATTGTTTATGGTAGTGGTATGTGTCCTAACCCATCATGAATATGGAGGGGGGTGGGTCTGGGAAGCCTGGCAACCACCTCCTTATGTCTGTGATAAGTTATGGAACTTCTGGCAACTACTTGCTAAAGGCTAGGCAGATAGACTAGGGTATGTTGGAATGAGATTGTACAAGTTTTAAGGAGAGTAGTGAGTGATGCAATGTATCGTTTTAATTAGTGTGCTTGCCCGAAGGGAAGCACAGTATTGTTATCGTCAAGTTTTCTTTATTTATTTATTTATTCTCCCCGTTTTTCTTGCAGCTAACTACTCCTCGCCCGTTTGAGATAGAGACGCCATTCAAACACCGAAATGTCCGGCTCGATCCGGTGCAAGCCGCTATGACTTTTCGTGGCGGTACTCCTTGCCACTCCTTTTTTATTCCTCTTTTTCATCCCCTTTTTTCTCCATAGACTTGCATGGCAGAACTCTGTGCATTATGACATCATAATAGGCTCATTAAACTGGCTTGCACCTGTGCTTCTCACTGACACCTCCGCCAAATCCAAGGAACCGCATTTTCTCTGTCCCTCTCAATTCAACTTTGAAAAAGAATAAGAGGAACCGTATTTCTCTGTCCCTCTCAATTCAACTTTGAGAAAGAATAAGAGTAACTACAGTTTCTAACCTAGCTACCGTATTTCCACTTCGTTAAGGTGAGTTGAATGGCAGCATTTTCAGTGTACTGACTGAAATTTTAATGGAAACTGATAGTGTTAGTTAGCCGTAGCAGCTAACGTCTCCCATCCATGGGAGTATCCACTGGCAGTTTCAGCTAGCCGTAACAGGGGATAATTTTCCTTAATTCAAGTTGTGAAGTAAACCTTTGAAGTAATTCATGAATTTAGTTGTGTGGATATAGTGGGTTAAGGCTTGTATTCCTACTACGGTAACGTTAGCTATCCTAGCTGTGTTAAGCAGCTGTAATATCTGAGTAAGGGGCTAAACGTAAGCTACCTAGACCTATACGTTGTAGATATGCAAAAGTAGCTTATACTGAAAGAATGGTTAACTTGTTAGCTCATTTTGTTGCTAATGTGGTTGGAGAGGACCGATAGCGTGAGTTAACATTAACCCGTGTCCTGGGAGTAATGATTCATGAGAGACCTTGAACCATTAGGTTACCTGAAAAACGTTTGAGGATACCTGGACACAGCGTAGCTATTGTAGTGTGCTCAGTTTTCGAAAACTAGACTTAAACTAAGAAGGATAACTATGACTAAATGTGACTAAAACTAATATGCATTTTTGTCTTAAGACTGAATCTAAAATAGCTGCCAAAATGAACACTGATAGGGGACCCCTTAATCTGCAATTCATGGTTGCTAGCTCTAATCAGATGTACTAACTAGGCTTATAAGAGAAGACTAACTTTTTATGCCAACGAACACACTAGACCCTTTCACAATAAACGAGCAAACATGAGAGAAAAACAGAGCAAGCACACTCTCGCAGTTCGTTCACGAAACGCATTCTAGTTTGTGTATGTCGCCTGGCGTTAATGAGAGAGGCTGACTCGGTACTCCGAGGTTAGTAAACATAACATTTTTCTCGAGTGAGTCAAGACTCACACATCACTAGTATCAATCAATGAATCAATCAATCAATCATATTCAATTTTATATAGCACTTCTCTAAGTACTCGAAGTCGCTTTACAGAGAGTCCAGAGTCATTCATACACAGTTATACAGGTGGTTGTAACATCAGTAGCCACCGCTGCCCTGGGGCAGACTGACAGAAGCGTGGCTGCCAATCAGCGCCTATGGCCCCTCCGACCACCACCAACATTCATTCAGTATCAGCTGAACCCAAGCTTTTTCGCCACAGCAATCATGTTCAATTTAGTGCACAGCTGTGTGTTAAACTCCAAAACATCCAGTTCAGTAGTAATAGTAGGCTACAGTTCTAAAGTGCAGCTAAGTTAGCCAAATGCTAACTGACAAAGCAACTGCCCTATGCTTTTTCAATGCTTTTTGAATGTAGCAAGGCGGTCACTGGGACAGACACAGCACACGTTCAGCAAAGCAGGGGACTAAGAAGCAAAAGCACTACTTTCTTATCTCATAGATCTAGAATACCAAATACCTCTAGCAGGCAAATGTAACTTCACCAAAGTTATTTGTGAATAATGTCTAGCGGGCCGTGTACAAGATGTTAGTTTGACAAGTTCCATCCCATTTTGCATGTTTCTTTTTATGTCACTGACTGAGATAGCATGCAAACCAGTCTCTCTCAAGCAGAAGAAAGAACTCCCTCTGTCGTCTACCCTTTACCCATTCCTTGCATTTGCACCGAATG
>NC_137925.1:23718280-23800780 GCF_963457725.1 Sprattus sprattus | reverse complement strand
CAACACCGGGATATGTTCCGCCACACGCCCAGGTCTGTTTTGTCTCCCTGAAGGCACTGGTCCGACCAGTCGCAGTCCAGCAGGGTAATCCAAGAGTGCGAAAGAATGATCAGGAACATACGCGTCGTCACACACGGTCCGTCCACACACACCTCTCTCATGGTCTCACTGCCCACTGTATGCGGACACCTGTATGCCTCTGTGTGCGAGCATGTGTTAGAGAGAGAACAGTTTCCTCATCACAACTTCATCAAAGCAGACAGAAGAGTAAAAAAAAGAGCCTTGCTGAAACTCGCTGCAGGCATTCTCAGGTCCTGCAGGGCGAACTGTAGAAGGTCTCCTCCCGCCTACACACATGTATTTGCATGGGCACCGGAGGCATCCAGCAGAGGTCGGGTCTGGAGGAAGGAAGGAAGGGATGAGAGGTGGTGTTGGCCCCTCAGGTCATCTGGGATCCGGGACACACGCGGAGACCAGCAGATGTGGCCCGCGGGCAGCTCATTGTGAAGGGAGGCCAAAACACCACCCCTAAGGACGGTCACAAGCACCCCCTAAGGACAGTCACAAGCACCTCTAACGACAGTCACAAGCACCTCTAACGACAGTCACAGTGCCTTGAGCCACACACACACAGACAGACAAAAGCACTTATTGTCCCCAGGCACAGCCGCCACCCCCACCCCCCAAGGGAACATGCAAAGTGATGTCGAGAAAAAAGGAACTGAGCACGTCGAGCGAGACCAGAGAGCAGAAGCACCTCCGGTTGTAGACTCCAGTGGCACGAAGCAGAGCGGTGGAGCCGAGAACAAAAACCACAGAATTCAAATGCTTTTCCAGTCACTTGGCCTTCAGCGCTGAAAGGGAACACCCGCCTCCCCCCCACACACACACACACACATCCAAACTGCCCCTCTCAGGGTTCAGTTGATGACTGCTGTTCACGGCAAAGCCACTCTCCCAAAAAGGGCTGGATGATCCCAGGGGTGGTGATGTTGATGGTGATGGTGATGGTGGGGGGTTTCGAGGTTTTGCGATGCGGTTCGAAGACAGCCTCGTCCCCTTCAGCGTGACATCCCTCCCGTCGTCAGAGTGTCGTCATGGTGAAGCATGACTACCTCGGTTGACTGGCCTTGAAAAGCTACGGGAAAAACAGAGGAAGTGACTCGTCGCTCCAGATGTTCGAGACAGAGACCGAGAGAGAAAGAGAGGGTGTGTGAGAGAGAGAGAGAGAGAGGGGAAATGACGAGCGAGTGTGTGTTAAAGAAATACAGAGAAAGAAAGACAGAGAGAGAGAGAGAGAGGGAGGGAGAGAGGCAAAGAGAGTGAGTTAAAGAAATACAGAGATTGAGAGAGAGAGGGAGGGAGAGAATGAGAGAGAGAGAGGAAGAGAGGAAAGGAGAGTGAGCTGGGAAGTGGGAGGGCTAGAAAATAAGGCGAGCCGGCGGACGAAATTCCTCTTGGTGACTTCACTGCTTCATCAGGACTGTCAGTGGGGCCCTAGTGCTCCCTCTCCTCCAGCCAGTCTGCCTGAGGTTCACACACGCTGAAGATTCTCTCGCAGACACGCACACTGAACATTCGCTCGCAGACACAAACACTGAAGATCCGCTCGCAGACACAAACACTGAAGATTCGCTCGAAGACAAACACACTGAAGATTCGCTCTCAGACACAAAGACTGAAGATTCACTCGCAGACATACACACTGTTGCAAGTGCAGATGGAACATTCCTTCTCTCCTACTCTCTCTCTTTCCTTCCCACTTACTTGCCAGTGGTTTTCTCTTGTGCTTGCTTGGCTCTTTTTGCTCTCACCTCACTGGTTGGCCTCTCTCTCTCTCTCTCTCTATCTCTCTCTCTCTCTCTCTCACACACACTCTCTCTCTCTCTCTCTGAAAAGTGAGTGGAGCGACCTCCTCCATATGGATTTGATCATGCCCCCCACTTTTTACGTCTCTGTTTTGTCCTCCCACACACCCCGCCTCCTCCTCCTACTTATTCCCTTCTTTTCTTTTCTCTCTTCAGAAAGTTCTGATGCTCTGCGGCTGGCCTGGCTTTGACTTGGCCATGTTGCCTCACACGACTCAGCACACACACGCACACGCACACGCACACGCACACGCACACGCACACGCACACACACACACACACACACACGTAAATCACTAGACCCTCAACCTTAGTTCTGTTGCTCTGCGGCTGGCCTGGCTTTGACTTAGCCATGTTGCCTTAACACGACTCAGCAAACACACCCTCACACACAGACGTAAATACACTAGACCCCTCAACCTCTGACATTTCACTCATTGTGTGGCTGCAAGCTACGTATTGCCCCACCCCCCCAGCCTTCTTGCCCGCCGCCCTGTTTTTCGGTAACACATCAGAGAGGGCGACATGAAGGAACCCATCAGACCAGATCCCCTGCGCAACAGACAGCGCTGCTGGTCTTATTCTGTGACTCTCTAGCGCCCCTACCTGGACAAATCTGGAAAAGTGTGACAGATGGAAATTTAAGTGACACCTGAGACATGAGACTTGACCAAGTTTTAAACAAAGGCTATGGAGACGAGTCAAAATACTTCTGGTGTTTAATTATGAGGCTTGATAGCTTCGCTGGTCTTGTGTTGTCATGTTTACTTCACAGTACCTTAATTAATGTTTACTGCTGTTTAATCTAATAAGACAGCCATCCGCAGATATATCTGGACTTCAGTCTGTCACTCACCGCAGCAGCGCATCAGAATCAGGTTCTATTCAGGATCAGGATTTATTGTTAGAGCCACTATTGATATCCTCCCAACACAGCAGAACCTCACGTTAGTGGGAGGGTGAAGTCGTAAGCTGCAAGTGATGCACAGGTGTTGGCTCATTAAAACATACTGGGCTGTATTTAAGAACGGTGTTTAACCTAAGGTTTAGACGTTGATCAGGAAAAAGCAGGCTAAACATAGTTTGTATGTGCACAACTAAACAACAGTGATTAGTGCAATTACTGAGTGTTGATAATCACCTGTTTAGATGGCCACGTTTAACTTTGCAATCACACAATGAGTTCAAAATCAATCACCTGCTGCATTGGCAATCATTCTATTGGCTGAGCCATACTTGTGTATGTAGGCTAGGCGGTTGTTGAGATGTCACCAACATGCCCAAAAAGTAACGGAGTGCAAATTTCAATTTATAAATGTTATAATAAAGGTTCAAAAGTTCTACATTGCGTTTTTTTGTAGTACATTTTTGTCATTAAACCAATGCAATGAGACCTGTGTGACATGTGATGTATTCTGAGTTGTATTCAGCACCTTGTTTACTTTGTTGAGTTAACGATTGAGGATACGATTGAGGCAACCTTTGAGGACCTTAAAGGAAGATGCTAAAAAGAGAATGAGGATGGCAAGCACACACAAGACCAGTCGAGATAGGTGTTAAAGGCCTTGTAGTTCACTCAACCACAACACCTATGTTGGATTTTGTTTTTCGAGAACTTTAAAAGTAAACTTTGGGATTTTTCAACCTGGGCTCTTTTTTTTTTTTTTTTTTTACTTTTTTGGTGAAAATACTTCAGAGTGACGAAAACACCTAAAACCAGTCCAGTATTGAGTTAGAACTCTAAAACCGGCAACCGGGAAAAAAAAGGATCCCTACAGAGATACACCTGCATCTGTTTACCTCAATAGCTGTAAAGAAACTAGAAAATGTATAGTCATTGATTTACTCTTGTCTTCTTCCAGTCTTTGATGTAGCATCCATTTCAGTGCCTGGAGTCAACTGCCCTACCATGTGGCGCTGGAGTGGGCACTCAAAGAAGAGTGCCTCCCTTCAATCAACTACAGGCACTGACTGGGGCATAGTTTGCCAGATCTTGTCGATTTTGGCATACCTGCATTAACAGAGCATGGGTATAGCTGAAGAATTGTGTCCTAACCCATCGTGAGTATGGAGGGGGTTGGATCTAGGACGGCAAACGCTGAGCCTTTCCGTCGTCGTCCCAAGTTGTTGGCATTATTCAATGAAACACTGACAAAGGAAGGTGACCACTTGATAACCACAGTGATATGCTGTTGTAGTTGTTGTTGTTAAGTTGCTGTATGATGGTTGTAGTGGAACCTGTTGTGTTAAAATACTCATGCTTGTCACTCAAGTTGTTGGGTGTGGGTACTTGCATGTGACAGTGACAGGTTTGGCTGCTGTGTGAAGTCCGCAACCAACAATACAAAGAATTTAACAATTTGTCCTATGTGTATGGTTGTTGTTCGCCTTCTCACTCCATAGTGGAGCATAGGCCATCTATAGCGAGTTTCCACTGGACTTGGTATCCACTTGCTCTCGATGTTTCAGTAATCCAGTAAATCCTGAGCGAGGGATTGGGCCACCCAGCAACTTCATCCTGCATGGAGATGTAGATTCCTGGAAGTTCCTATTAATAATCTCAGATCAGACGCCTGCTATCAGAATGAATTATCTTCCACCGTCTGTGCATAAACTACCCTCCATCTTGCAGTGAACTTCTGAGTTTTTCTAAGCCATGTTACTGGTGCAAGGTGTCAGTGTCCTGTGTGGGTGAATTTTGGGTGATCAGGTAGTTTACTAACTGGTTGGCTGCACTCAGTACTACAACAATGTTTTCCTTAATCCTCATTTCTTTGACCATCAGCTCCAAATTGGCAACCCTCTCCTGAGTAACAGTGTTGTAACTGAACGACTTGCAGTGCACTAACTGATGTTATATTGATGCGTGTAGATGCTTGGATGAAGATTCACACCTGAGAAGTGAAGACACATTATTTTTAGTTATTTGGCCATAGATTAACATGACCACACAGGATGAAATGGGAGGTTTCACCACAGATTTCCAAGGCAGTCACTCACAGCCACGGAGAGGCAATATATGACCTGACAGACAGGACATTTGGACATTTATATGACCTGACAGACAGGACATCAGATGTTTGCTCTATGCAGTTCAGCCACATGCCATAATTACTTCAGAATCTTCATGTCTAAATGTTTATGTCTAAATTCATGACAGACAAGGATGTTCTGTCACTTTCGAAAACAGAATTATTCTAACTTATTTCTCACAGTTTATGTGATGATTCGCCTCAATTCGATTTTATGACCAGTGTTTTCATACAATGAAATATTTATTACGACATTGTGACATACATGAAGTATCCATACCAGAGATAGACAAACTATCACATTGCATTTACTTGGGTCTCAAATGTAGCTATTAACGTTAGATTAGTGCAGGGACTAAATATAGATGCAAATGTTTGACGAAATACCTCCCACCATAGAGACACAATACCTATTTTAGGATTACAGGCTGTACTCTCCAGAGGCAGGGGTGGCTCTCTAACAGCAGCTGGGTAACATGGCGCTTTCGTGTCCACTCTACCACCCAATCCCCTTCATCTCCCTGAAAAGCTCTACGCACATAGTCCTACAATTTTATAGAACCACAAAAGACGACGAGGGACTCGAATATCTAAAAGATAGCTTTTCAGACCACTGACAACAGCAGGGAGGGTGTTCCCACGGACATCTTTGCCGTATTGATATGCAGTAGGTATGTAGCCAGGCTACAAATGGACATGCATGTCACTCCCACCATAACAGAGTACTGAGACAGACAGGCAGGAGACGGAGACCTTGTACTTTCAGTTCAAGGAATCAAAGCTCCCCTGCTTAAAACACCCCTAGTCGTTCACACTTGACTATAATCAACATTTAATCCATTTCAAGTCACACACACCATGCTTATTTTTAACACATTGTCGCCTAAAAAAGACGACGAGCAACAGACTAATAGGATTATGAGGGAAAAGGGAGTACTATAATGGTCTGTGTAAGCTGAGGGGGAGGGCAGAGAGGTCGCTTTATAAAGTCTGGCGAAGAGGAGGTGGCCATGGCAGTCTCCACATCATAGAGGGATTTACAGCCTGGGGGTGAGGGTGAGACACGGGACAAACACACACGCTAGAGAGGTAAGGGCAAGTCCTATTTGAGTGGAGGTCTGTACAAGCATGGCCAGGCCCCTGAACTCCAGCCAGCCTTATTGAAAAGAGCAGAGGGGCATAGACATAAACAACAGCAGTGTGGCTGGAGCACTGGGCAGAAGTTCATCAAAGTTAGAGAGTGTTTACCACTAGATCTGTCTGGCTAAAGATGCTAATCTCATAGTCTGGTCTGTCAATTACTCAAACTTAGTTAGGTCATAAAGCTTTTACCTCAGATTCAACAGTATCTTAAAGTAATAAACAGGCCAGATCAATATCCTCAGGTTGAGTTTAGTTGCTTCAAACCAACACTGTGCAGGTTTTTAGATGTAGATTATAGCCTACCGTTAAGATGGTAGGCTAAGGTAGTGTGATGGATGGATAAACACATCCGTCATTCCCACATAGCCACCTAAGCTACTCACTATGTAGCCGGACACTGTAACACTAACAACACGATGGAGGCAAAAGGCAACTGTGCTATTTTTGGTGTTTGCAAGGCAGGTCTGTCGAATTTTAGCTGGTTAGCTTCTTAGTTTAAGATAAAAATAGTTCCTGTTTACACTAACAGCAGTGTTAGGAATATGTATGACATTGTACATATAGTATGAAGAAGCATATAGTACTATGACTACTACTGAACTGATGATACACCTCCTATAGTCCCTCTCAAAGTGCCTTGTGGGTTTATCAGAGAAAGTTGTCATTCAGACAGACCCAGTTAATTTACTTATGCATGTTCTGACAAGTGGCTTTGTTTGTCAACTGACAACAGTCATAAACAAGAGTTCCATCATGACCTCATACTTCATAAGGGCTAGTCTGCTCTGAGGCTCTCATCGGAGATTAAACTGCACTTGATCGTAATGTTAATCTCTTCCTACCTGAATCCCGCTGGATTACATGCAACACTTCATCAATCAGTTTTATATCTTGGTAGTAACACCCTTACCTAATAAGACTCTACAACTAATCCTCCAAGGTATTTCTGTTTGATTGTTTTGTCCATTATATAATTATACCATCTTCACATTGCAGATACCCCCTGCCAGTCTAACTCAATGGCCAAGTAAGTGTCTCCTCATGTTGATTCTATTGCTAACTCCAGACAGGTTAACTACAGAGACTCCACAGATTAAATAATAAGGAGGTCCCATTCAAGTTTGTGTAAATAACAACACTACAACAACTTCTGTAGAATGCAATCCTGATAGGACACATGATGGCTAGAGTGCAAAGTTTTTTTTTCTTTATAGTCCTAAAGAACTGTCTGATTATATTTAAAATCAGTACCAAAAGAATGGCACATTGAATCCCTGTTAAATGTACATGCAGTCACTTTTTATTGTACATTGAATATCAGTAAAATTAACATTTATGTATTGATTATTGTACATTGAATACCGGCTAAATTAACATTTAGTTACCATTTATTGTGCATTGAATCCCAGTAAATTGTACAAGTTGTTCTGTAATGTTTTTTACATTTTACTGTATTTTTTACGGGACTATTTTGGCAACCACAACGGCCAGTTTTTTCCCCATAAAAACAACAGATTTTTTTTTACGGTGTAGTTTGGACTTTATTATTTGTCTGGATTCTAAATGTGCACTTCAACAATGCAGTTTGTCTAACAATCCTCCTAGTGCCGGCAAGTATGGACAATCAAGGGTTAAAGTAAGGCCTCTTACCGTATACTTTTTTTAGCTAGACATTCAAGTCAAATGGATCCCTGAAAAAACACTTTTGAAATATATGGCAGAATTTTCCTTCATAGCAGATCATTCTCTAAAACTGTAATTAGTGGACTCCAGCACCAAGGATAATCCATCACGATCAATTTAGTAAATCAGGATATGCTCCACCACAGGTGTGGACAGTTCACCTGGCAAAATTCAGGATGGAAGGAATGTAAGCAAAGAATGACAGCATTTCAGATAAATGCATTTCAATTTGAGGTCTTGCTTCTTCCCTGCAGGGTCTACAAGAAGAGCAGTCGCAATGGCTTGGTGAGGGGCAACATTTTTCTTTATTACAAGACCAGAAGAATAGTATCATTTACAAGACCAACTACTGTCAAATGAGCTCCATAGTCTATTAAGTTTTGTGCTTTTGTAGATTGCTCTTTACCTAGGAAAGAGAGACTTTGTGGACCATGTGGACAATGTAGATGCTGTTGGTAAGTCTGTTGAAAATGTGAATCAAATTTGTGATACTTCAAAACAATTTATAAAACAATAATTTATGGGTACATCAAAACAAAATAAAATGTGTTTATTTCCTGCCCATGATAGATGGTGTGATCAAAATAGATCCATCAGATCTTGCTGGAAGATGCGGTGAGCTTTATTCTCATTTCCAAAGCATTACCCGTTCCACTTTGGGTTGCAAAAAACAAAACAAAAAACCTACTCCTTTTCTCACTCTATCAATTCCTCTCCATAGTGTGGGTCTCTCTCACCTGTGCTTTTCGCTATGGCCGCGAGGATTTGGATGTGATTGGTTTATCATTCCGAAAAGACATCTGGTTTAAGCACCTTCAGGTGTACCCTCCAACCAGTGAACCCAAGCCAGACAACACACACGTGCAAAATGCCCTCTTGAGGAAGACTGGAGACGATGGACACCCTTTCATTTTCGTTGTGAGTCACCACTGGACAAACCTAAAACATATCTCACAGGAACTGAGCATTCACATTCCAACAGCATGTTTGCAAACATTGCGTTTGAAAGCCATGTGTTTTGTCTAATAGCTTCCCACAAATCTGCCTTGCTCTGTCACCCTTCAACCTGGACCAGGTGATGCTGGCAAGGTAGGCGTTGTTTTCAACCTCATGTTTTTCTTACTCCATCCAAGACATCCTATATCTAATCTCACCTTCTGTCTCTGCAGGCCTGTGGTGTTGATTTTGAAGTTAAGGCCTATATCGCCGTGGAAGCAGATAATCCAGATGAACAGATTGATAAGAAGTAAGGACGGATTTATCAATTATCAACAGGAAACAGAAAAAAAAAGATTGATCATAATATTAACCTTACCCTATTGGTTTGTAGGGACACAGTCCGTTTGGTTATCCGAAAGATACAGTTTGCTCCAGACAAACTAGGTGCTGGTCCTAAAGCTAACATCAATAAACAGTTCATAATGTGCGAAAAACCAATTCAGCTTGAGGCTTCTACTGAAAAAGAGGTATATAGTTAATTGGTTGACCACAACCATACCACACTATATTAACACTGAGAACAATTTAAACCTATGCCTGTTTCAAAGTTACGTTTATTTCAGACAAAAAAACTGAGGTGATTTCCTAATGACTAATTTGTTCTGTTCATCAATCAGCTTTATTACCATGGAGATCCCATTCCAATTTCTGTAAAAATAAACAATGAAAGCAATAAGGTGGTGAAGAAAGTCAAGATCTCAAGTAAGTGTTGAACCACATGATAAAGTAGAGACTTCATGAATGATCATGAATCATAAATGAGACTACATGAGCCTTAACAACAATTAATTTCAGAAGTTTAAAATCTTTCAGTTCAGTATACTTATTCTTATATGGCATGGCATTTCCTCAAATCTAGTTGAACAGACGACAGATGTGGTCCTGTATTCTGCTGACAAATACACTAAAGTTGTTCTTTGCGAGGAATTTGGGTGAGTTCATGATCTTGTAAAACTGACACAAGCACATAACATAATTAAACCCTTGAACTCTTCTTATGTCCAAGACTATGCACTATAATTTTACATTGAGTGTGTACATTTCCCTACCAGAGACCAAGTTGATCCTGCATCCACTCTTGAGAAGGAATACAGAGTGACCCCTCTGCTCGCCTATAATATAGAGAAGCGAGGTTTGGCACTAGATGGCAAACTGAAGGATGAAGACACAAACCTGGCATCATCTACCATGTAAGTGCACTCTACAGTTAAGAGATGAAGATACTAAACATTCTCTGATACAATTGTCCAGTAGTCATACTGAACATCAAAATCTGAATGTTTGCTATATGATAAAATAAGGGCAACAAAAGGAGTTGATCCCCATTCCGACAACAAAAACTATATTGCTCTTTTCTTTTCTTGCACTGTGCAGTATCCGAGCTGGCATGAATAAGGAAATCTTGGGAATTCTGGTGTCCTACACTATCAAAGCAACTGCCGTGCTGTCCGGTGGTGGAATCCTGGGAAGCCTAACATCCAGGTAAATTTAATTATTCATGGTATATAACATCTTAATGTTTGCATTAACACCTTACACAGGTAAAAAGGCAAAACACTTTCTTTCTTCTCCTGATAGTGATGTGACTGTGGAGATTCCTTTGGTCCTGATGTCCCCAAAACCAGCAGGTGAGCAGGTGTTTAATGGAACATGTACCGATTAAGCCCCTAGAACTTTTGACTTGATGCTGTAACCCACAATAATTCACATTTCACTAAATACAGTGAGGGTATTGATGGGATAAACTTCTGGTGGCAAATCAAGGCACAGAATATAGATTTTTTTTTAAATTATTATTATTTCTTTAAGGCAAGAGCTAAAATAATGATGGTACTTTTAAGGTAAGGAGATCATTTAAACACGATTGTAATCAGATTTATTTAATGCATCACAAAAGAAGGGTTATTTTCAGGTGCAGTCCCTGGATATAATCCGACAACTGTAAATGGTAAACAAAGAAAAGTGATGGTTTTCCACACACTTTTGTGGGTTTTTAGAAAAGTAAAACCACAGCAAAATGCAGCAAAATGAAGTGTTTACTGCTTTATGGTAAATTGAAAAGTGACTCCAATAGGCTGACGGCAGACTGACACAATCTAATGCAATCAGTTTAATTTCTGATGCAATCACCGTGTTCACAAAAAAAAAAGTAAAATTTCTCAAGGGTGGACTCAAACTTTTGTCCATGACTGTAATCACACTTGAGTTCGGACAGCAAATGGACCAAGTGTGAACACAGCTTGAAATACCAAATCAGGGTTCACCTGTTTCAAACTACCAGTAGATCTGGCACATTGGTTTTAAACACCAAACTAACTAAATTAACTAGTAGTACATTTTTGTACACTTGTAGCATTTGTAGAGTACACAAGGCTAGTATTTCTCCACCTTCACACAATAAACCAGGTAAAATATGGTTGTAGAATTTGAATTGTAAATGTATTGACATTAACAGCTAATATACAGTATACCCTAACATCATCAAGGTGCGAGGAAGTGAATATGTTCTTAGGCCTATCGACATTGCTATGCATTACTTGAATTAACTGATCAATAACAATGCAATTACTGACTAAATATGAGTATTATTGATCACATAATTGTGGTATAAAAAGATGGAAATGATCTTCTCTCACACTCACATTCTCTTTCTTCCCTGCTTTTCAATGTTATCATGACACAGATGTGTAAGTACAAACTAACCACTCACATTTTTATTTATTTTTTCCCCCAGCAGTCACCTTGTTCTAAAGCATATACAGAAAATAATATATATAAGGAGCAATCTAAAATGTGTTTCTGTCCAGCTGACCTCGTTAAAAATATGAATATGAGAGAGGGAAGGGGCTAAGTAATTAAATAATCGCAAATGTTTACAAATAGACACATTTGTTCCTGTGATGTTCATAACACACAAGTCTCTGCTCCTCTCGCATGTGTTTAAGCATTTCATGAACTGCAAGAATCAGGAATAAATACCTGGTGAGGAGGTGAGGAGAATCTCATGACCCTCAGCGGACCTGTTCACTTCTTCATGGGCCATAGTACCTAGTTCACAGATCTTTGAAAGTGTAAAAAACAAAATGAGTTATACAGACCGTAATTGTAAACTAGATTTCATAACGCCATTTCAAGTGTTGATCTCCATACATTCTGTAAATAGCAGGATTAAATGTCAATGTTTCACTTTCTTTATGTCTTAGTCTTCAGATATCTTCAAATAGTAAAAGTGAAAGCAAATATTAGAAGTTTTAACCTGGTTTATGTGAAAGACACAAATCACCGCAGTTTAAGCTTTTGAAGAAGTGTGCAGTCGTCCTTTCAGATGCCTGCCAGGAGTGTGGTTGGGTCAAATTTTGGCTTTCTAAGCTTACTGTACAGATGCAATGGTGCAAAACTCATGTTGCACTGATTGCATCTGTGAACCTCTGAAACGTACCTAGGCATAACCGCTAAATGAGAACATTAAAACTAAATGATCCAAGTTGAAATAGATTGTTCTCTCAAATTGAAGTTTGATTTAGGCAAATGAAAGCCATTATCTTGACAAGGGACAAGCAAGCTTAGTTGCAACGACGGTAATGTGGACTAACAGACTTTATTTTGTCTACTGCATGGACCCCAGATCTGACATCATACTGGAATAGCTTCCCACTGCAGAACAGACTGGAAGATCACCAACGCGGAGATACAGACCCCCGCAGAAACACAGAGACAGACTTTCCTCGCATTAAATCTCGGCATAAACAAAGTACCTGCAGCGCATCATAATGTCCTTTCTTGTCTTTTTCAACAAGCCGTTTTACCCATCTAGAACCTGAACTGAGACCACATTGGGTGACACTCTCACAATTTCCAGCTATCCAATGTAAAATTAAATGTTTACTTTTCATGATGATTTTGCCTTCCAAAATGTTGAGTGTAAAAAAATAAGTGATTATTAAGCTGTTTTTGTCTTGAAATGTTCACACAAAAATGTGTGTATGCTATGCTACATTGCCTTCCATAGGCTCAATAAAGAATTTCAACTTTCACCAGCAGGGCTGGTTACAGTGAGTCTGTTGCGCTCTACTGTGCTATGGGAAGAGTGGTATTCTATTGTTATTGTGACCTTTGCAGTCAAGGAAACTAAAGAGGGAAGGTCAGTTCAAAGATGGTAAGGGAAAATGTTAATGTGACAGAACATTGCATTTATGTTATAATAATTAAGACCTTTGTCAGGTTTTTAATGGCACACACGACACCCTGGGACACACACGTGCATGTATGGAGGCGATACAGGACCCACACACACACACACACACACACACACACACACACACACACACACACACACACACACACACACACACACGCACACGCAGGCAGGTCTGAGATCGAGGTTAATTTATTTTCTGCTTTTTTCCCCATCCTGTACTGTCCTTCCTCAAAGACCCCCCAGGAGCAGTGGGCAGCTTGTAGCTTGTAGCGCCCGGGGACCGCGTAAAGTGAACGGCCCCTCTTTTTGCATGTTTTTTCTGTTGGGTTTCTTCGTGGAGGAACCCCTTGTGAACACGGGGAGAACATGCAAACTCCACACAGAAAGGCCCGGGAGATAGCCCACCTGAACACTGAAGGTCTGGGGAGGACACATATTTAAACGTGCATTAAATTATCTAACTAAACAGCTACTTCGTCTAATAAGTCTAAACCTGAAAGTGCAGACAATTGTGTAAAGTCTGTATAATGGGGTCAAAGTTGAACAACTTTTCCCCTTTAAATAATAATAACATTACACTGTAATAATATGTAGGCTTATCTCAAAACTGTAGCAAGATGACATGATACATTCTCAATCAGGAGCTGATTTGTCTGCATCCTCCAACCCAGCAAGACAAGAGGCATGGACTTATGATCATGCTATAGGCATCACCAGTTATGGATGTAATATGTCAAGCGATGTCAGTTAAAGTTGGTTTTAAATAAAGGAAAGAGAGAGTGTGTGTAAACTAGATTGTGTAGACTAAAATAGATAAAAACAAATGCATGCATATACAATAGAGGCCACATATATTTTTGTGAACATTATAAAGTCATACATTCAGGGACTTTTTGTATGCAACATTTTTATACCTTTGGTAAATTGAAAATAAACTAATAGTACTTTGTTTAATGAATTGCCTGTAATCAGCTACCCAAATTCTGGCATGTTTATTCTAACTTAATTATAGGCTTCTACCGCTCTACCACGACATGGCTGCAAGTAGCTGGCTAAGTAGCAAGTTAGCATAGCAACAGCCTTACTGCATCCATTCAGCTGAAGTAAAGCAGTACTGACTCAAGGGCACGTAAACAGTCGGAGCTACACCAGCAGGTAGGATGGGGTTTTTCGGGCCCCGTACTTGTTCAGTTCATATTCAGCGACTTATTTGGTGTATGACCAGGAAATGAAATTAAAACAATGCTGGTAACTCCACTTCACAGGACACTCTTTTAACCATTTGTTGGGTACAAAATGGACTTAAATACGCTTTAGACAGCTATGTTATGACTGCGTCACCCGTTTAACTAGCTTGCTAACAGGGTAGCGCTTGGGAGCATTGTCAACAGCAGAGGTTCTGTTCGATTTTTACTCACTTTTCGGGTGTTTATATGGTCATGGTGCAGCGAAATGGTATGGATTCTATAGATATTTGATTTTGTGTGCGTTGGAATAACTAATGTAGCAATTTGTGCAATGGGATGATAGATGTAACACAAGCTCATATGCTAATGTGTGACAGTGGTTGTCTAGCTAGCTGGGCTAGCTCGTTATGGGGATGCTTTTTTTTACCTAGTGTTTATGTTGAATGGTCGTGTAAGCGATATCACTCTAAATTAAAAGGTGTCCTATGTAAATGTGTACATGATAGTAGTAGTGTAACATAATTGCATGGTTTTGTTGGTGATTTTTCCTTACAAACCTTACCTTGCCTAGTATGAAGCAGGCTAAGCCCCTCCTCGCTTGGTCCATTTTTCATTACCCATGATTCAATCTTCCACGGTGGCCATGCTGCCGCAGGCCGCTGCGGTCTGGAGCTAAGCGGAACTCCGGCATAAAACATAATGTGAGGGGAAAGGACGCTATATATCTGCCATACCTAACACCTATGTTTGCGGGTGATATTTGAAATTCGGTGGAACTATGGTATAACTTCGTATTCGTAACATTTCCCCATGAGGATAAGTGAAAATAACAGTTTTTACAGTTTCTGTGGATTCGGCGGTGTATTATCTACGCTGTGTTTTCACAATGAACTGTCCTATAGCATTTTTCAATGGGTGTTTTAAGTGTGCCATACAAAACCTGAAGCATAGGTATGAACTTGAAATGTTTTGCACTGTTGTAAGTAACAGACTGAATGGCACTTGTGTCTACCATGATTATATTGAGTGCATTATTTTTTTTACATTTATCTTGTCTCCCATATCTTAAGGTATGGCCCATAAGTGATGTAGAACGTGCTGGAGATGGCCGAAGGAATTCATGTTGGCGACATGCCCTCCTTCCAGCTCGTTCAAAGTTCTGAAGCTAAAAAGAGGCCAAATTCATCAGATGGAAGTAGGTGTAACTCTAGCCAAATTGTGGTTCCTCTAATTATTCTACTGCTGGTATAGCAGGTACTATAAGTATTGAGTGCTTTTCTGTTTAAAAAAATAATAATTTACCCCAAAATGAACAAAGGTTATACATTCTTGTTTAAGTCTTGTAAATGTTGTCTTAATCACAGGAGACGAGCCAATGAGGAAGATGCCGGCGTCAAAATATAACCCCAGGCCTAGATTTGAGCCTGTGCAATTTGTCAGTAGTGGCACTAGCGGGGGAACCACAGATGAGAAGGAGAATGAAAAAGATCGCAGGAGAGGGGAGATGAACAGTATGAGACAGAGAGAGCCTCCACACTCCACGTACAGCTCTGGTCGTTCATATCAACAGACGACCTCATCAACATACGAACGGGCGTCGTCATATGCATCTGGCTCTTGGGGGGATCGCAGAGGCAGAGACATGGCCTCCTCGGGCAGCACAGGTGGCCTCGGCTACAGCAGCAGAGGGTCTGGCTCCAACTTCATGACGAAAATTCAACAGGACTACACAGCTAGATACGACTCGCACAATTTCAGACAGTCTGACTCCTCCCAGTCCTATAGGCATGATGGCTATGGCGGAGGCAACAGGTCCAGGCCCTGGGAATCGACGCGGCAGGAAACGGGGCGTCAGGGCCTGGGATTTGGGCACCAGGAGAGAGCGTCATCCAGCCGAGGTTTCAGTCGTGTCTGTAGCACCCCCACACTGGCAGCAGCTTCTTCACAGCCCACTCCAGTTGCAGCTGCCACTCTGGAAGAGAAGCAGAGATTGGTTACACGTGTGGCCTTCGCCATTGCCGCCACAGCCAGAGACCCTACAGCTTTGAGCGGCTCTGATACACCAAACTACAACTTCATCCTGAGCCGGAGCATCCAGGCCTGCAAGACCAACCCCGAGTACATCTATGTCCATCTAAAAGACATCCCTCCAGATGACCTCCCTAAGAATAGAAAAGTGCCCAGCGATGGGTATGCCTGCGAGCTGAGATGTCAGTCTGTTTACTTGGCAACAGGGTATTCTGGAAGCAAAAACGGTGCCAGGGACCGTGCCTCAGAACAGGCTGTTAAACTCTTCCTGCAGTCTGTGGAGGCCCGCGTGGTACAGCGCAAATACAAGCGTGCTGCTGTCAATGACATTGTGGTGTGTCTCCAGCATGTCCCAACTCCAGTGTTAGTCCCACCACTACGAAATCCAGAGGATAAGCCACCTCTGAGCTCCAAGGGTATTTATGAACCAGACAAAACCAAGCACTGGTCAGAGTTTGTGATTGTGGACAATGCTGTGGATGCCATCTGCATCCTGAATAACTCTGCAGCTTACAATCGAATGAAAATTGACTACAAGTTTGAGCCGGTCCCCAATAGCAACATCTTCATGTGCAGTGTCTACTTGCAGGATGAACTTGTTGCACAAGCAAGGGGAACCAAGAAGACCTCCAAGCATTCAGCTGCTGAAGAAGCCCTGAGGAAGCTAAGGGCGAATCAAGCTGCCAAGGAACAGCAGCAGGAGGAGCAGCAAGAATTACAACAGCACCTACAACATCAGCAGCAACAGTTAATCCAGGGCGTATATCATGCAGAGGGTGGCCGCTTCACCGCACCTGTCCAGGGCATATATAAAGCAGAGGGTGGACGCTTCACCGCACCTGGGAGCAGGAAGAAACAGCTCAGTGAGTTGGTGATCCTGGAAAATTCTGACAATGCTATATGTATTATCAATGATACTGCCCAATTCAACAAAGTGTCCGCTGACTATAAGTTCACAGTCCTGCCTGACCATCGCTGGAGATGTGAAGTGTACTTAGAGGGTCAGTATGTGGCAGCAGGTGTTGGGCTTAAGAAGACTGTGAAACATGTCGCAGCAGAGGAGGCCCTGGCTACTCTACGGCAGACCCAGGCTGTGGTGAAGTCCAACCTCAGGAAGGAAGGCTACGGAGATGCTCTGGGCCGTAACCAGATCTTGGCTCGATCTGGGGAGGAGTCTTTGCACAAGGAGATCAAAGAGGACAATATTGGCAACCAGCTGTTGCGGAAAATGGGCTGGACCGGAGGCGGACTGGGCCGCGAAGGGGAGGGCATCGCTGAGCCTATCCGGGTGAAGGAGCAGTTCACCAGGGAAGGGCTGGGTATGGATATGAACCGGCCTGGGAGCCAGCTCACCAAACGAAACATTGAGGAAATAATTCGCAATTATGCTGTCTCGGACCGCAACGATGACCTGCGCTTCTCAACCGAGCTCAATAACGACGAACGCAAGCAGATTCACCAGGTGTCCCAGAAGTATGGGTTGCGTAGTAAGTCGTATGGACAAGGCAAGCAGCGCTTCCTAATAGTCAGTCGCAAGGTGCATAAAGACCAGTTGATTGGTCAGCTCCTGCAGGAAGGGCAGGTGGGTAGATACGAGCTGGTGAAACCTCAGGCCTCACACTGATTGGACACGAAGAACCCGAAGTAAACTAAAGATAATTTTCAGTCTGGGGGGTGTCTTGTGAAATATACTGAAATTCTATTTGATTTCTCAGAAAGATTTGCTGTAAAAGGAACTGTAAAATGTATTTTTCAAACTCCTCTGTATCAGGAAAGTCCTCTGTTGCTTCTTCATTCCTGGACAGACAAATAGATAACTCATGTTGATACTGAACACAAGTAGATACTTTGTTTTGTGTTGTGCATTTTGTCTGTCTGTGCTTATTACCATGTCATTCCACTTAATCTTGTCTGCTGTAGCTCTCACTTTGGCGCTTTGGGGCAAGCCCCCCAAAAAAATCTGTGCACAAGCTGTATACATAAAGTAGCCAACACACAAAGGATTAGATCATATCTTGTGTCTTAGGTGTTTAGACAATGGATGCTACTAAGGGAGCTATTTTTGGCAGCAGGTCAGGTGCTCCATTTTACTCTACGTTTGTAGAGACATTCCATCCCTTAGGTTTTGTTTTATACAATGTTTCACCTTCCACTGCCATTATCTTCTACAAGCTCTCTTATTTTATTAGTTTGAAATGACATCTACAGCCCCTTTTAAAAACAGGGAAAAATACGTATGATTCTACTTTGTTGCAAACAGGTGAAAAACAGAGGCCATCTTTTTAAACACAATGTTTCTGAGAGTAAGCCATTTACAATGCTATGACCTGGTAAATGTGCAAGCAGTACTATCTGTAAGATGTTAGGTGAAATAGCCTTTTTTGTTTGTGGATACTGTTGTCTGCTTGTTTTCATATCTGTAATTACTGAACAATAAACTCAATCTGATCATCCTCACTGAACAATGAACTAAGAAGATCACTCCGTTTGGTTTCATTCCTCCTCCTCCCCATGACCCAACCTTAATAAATGCATTTCCAGACTTTGATTTTACTGTTTATTTACAAGAAGTGAGAAAATGTACAGTTTCTTACATGGGTTACTAGTGCAAATTTGACACTCTGAAATTTGATGTGCATTAGAAAAATGTTCACCCAGATGATTGGAAACAGACACTGCATTAGAAGACAAGCACACAAGAGTGTCATGCCCAGGCTGTTGGATTAGAAACTCCATGTGGGATTGAGAAGTAAACGGCACTTAAAATCAAACCAGAAAGGTGCGCAAGTAAACCATGCAACCAGGTAGCAACAGGGTATAGGACAGTGTATTGACGGTGATCTTCAGTGCCATTTCGATACATTCCGAGTCCAAAACTAGTGGCACGATTTATGCACAACTTCTGAACAGTTTCCCCTTAAAAACTGCATCCAAAGTAATTACACTGATCAAATACAATACCTCATTTCTAGCAGGGAGTTGAAGATATGCTTTTGTAAATACTCTTAATCAGAATACACATCACAATGTAAGATGGCCTAACCTTTTTTGACCTTACAGATAATGAATGCCAACTCCACCACTAGTCCTAATTGTCAGATGGATGTCAAATACAACTATTAGATCAGGCACTGTCCTGTCTGCCTGAACTAAATTCAGTTTTTTTAACAATTCCACATAATTTAGCTTGGATAAAAATCAGTGAGAAGGGGTAAATAAAACGAAAAGCTTGTGTGATACTTATTCACTGAATTTGGGCACAAGAATATATCAAATCAAATTATGACTCCATACACCAAACTGCAATGCAAACAACTCTGGTTAACACTCAAAAAGCACTCAACTTGCACCTAAGGGGGCAAACTCTGAGTAAAACATGGCAAAAGACCATCTCCAATTTAAGGGGTGTAGGTCAACAAGAAAAGAATGTGTTGCAAGTAACCCAGGCACAACATGGTACATTTAATTTAGTTTAAATGTGCCTTTGGGGGAGAGGGTCCTGCATGGGGAAGATCACAACACAACAGCACTCTAACCTTGCAAACAGCTAAGGAACAGACAATTCTACTGAGTAAGAGGAGTAGATTTCAAAACATGATGTGTATTTATTTTATTCTTGAGCGAGACTGATTTTTCCCTCTTGACTATCGAGGCTGGGTATTTGTTCATACTTGGTGAACAGTGAAACGGGTCAACAATCTCGCCAGCTCTGTTCTACAATGGCTGACACACGCTTCTCGTATTCTCGCTTGTTCTCCTGGTACAGTTGAGCTGCCTGGCTGTTGGCTGGACTGTTAGGGTTTGGTTCATCCAGTAGAGACTGAAATATGAAAAAAATGTAGTACGTACATTAGTTATGTTTTACATTACCACAGTATACCATTCTCAAGGGGTTCAAACTCAACTGAGCTGAAACAGAACATCGTTACCTGTATAGAGGTTAAGATTGAAGATACATCATAGGTGGGACTCCAGCGGTTCTGAAGAATGTCCAAACATATACTACCATCTGCATATACTGAAAACACAAAACATAACAGACTCTTATGGTCACATCTCTGGAAGAACATTCAATGCATGCAATCCACATGGCTTTCACTATCGAGGTATTTCATAGTCTGTGTTCAAGGCTATTAACAGAAAAATAAATCAATACCTACCATTTGGATGAAACATTTTTGAGACAAAACGAACTGTGGGGGGCTTGTTTGGGTATTCTTCTGTAAATTCTATTGTGAGTTTGAATGTTCCTACAGAAGAAAAAAAAATTGTCATGGTCACACATCACAATCAAATGTCGATTGAATAACAGGTTCCATTTTGTTCAGGTGTTATCTGACACCTTGTTCCTGTGTCATTTGACATTCTGTGTTTTTTTTTTT
Organism: Sprattus sprattus; assembly: GCF_963457725.1. Classification (NCBI taxonomy): domain Eukaryota; kingdom Metazoa; phylum Chordata; class Actinopteri; order Clupeiformes; family Clupeidae; genus Sprattus; species Sprattus sprattus. The sequence goes on along the minus strand of NC_137925.1, from coordinate 23,780,260 downwards.
TAATATATATGCAGTTATTTGACCAAACTGTATTTTCACTGGACCTCAAGGACATGTCTGGATGGCAAAGCATACCACACTGCCAGGATTAGGCTAAGAATTAAGGCCATTGCCTTACCCAGCCCAGTGTGCCATGTTCTCCATCCTTCACAATACCCATTCAAAAGAAGCCAGTTTAGCTGGCTATCCAAGTGCCTGTAGCTCTTTTCAACCTCTTACCCTCTCATTTGCACAACATCTTAAGGGCTTTATGCAATAAACCTCAAGCATACAAGCATACAGCCTCAGTGAAACAGAACTGTATGTAGTGCAGTACATAATCACCATGTGGCCTGGTCTTAAGACATGAGCAGATTGGGTTTTGGCCAAACTAGTTTCCCTACACAGTGCTAATGATCTCACTCGTCACCAGACAGTAATCTCTCAGCACAACCACATCAGATTAATGATCATTAAGCAATACAGTTGACCTATTCTTGTAAAGAGCATGTCCCACCTGATTTCAAGATAAACATCTAGATACAGGAATCTAACTATTTGTTTTCATAAAATAAATGTAAAAAGTAAATAATAATAATAATTTTTAAAAAACTTTAGTGGTAAGCAGCACTACATTGATGATCATTTGTAATAGCTTCTGACTGTGGTCCACCTGTAGAACAGATGAGTGGTGGTTGTGGTCAAGGTAAGGTCAAATCCTACAAAAGTTATCTTAGTTATTGAGCTTACCGTCTTCAAAAGGTGTTCCTTCTGGCCTGTTGAAAAAAAGAACATGATTCATGTTGTTAAAGCGTATTTAATGGATGGCTTCCAGGTATACACAAAACACTGTAGTTTCATCACCTACAAGTGAAAACACTGAACTGAACGACCTGTCATATCAAGTTTTCGCCCAGACCAAGTAATCAACTGACTGTATATAAATTCACCTGACAAGAAATAGCAGGTCAAGCAATACTACCCAAGTATCTTGGTATGACTGACTTTAACGTAACATCTCGGATCCAGACAAACAGTATTCCCTACAAAATAAGAAGCCTTGACAGCTCTCCTGGAAATCCCTCTTACCCAAAAATGACTGCGTTCCAGACCATGATATTATTTTCTGACGGGGCTCCGCTTACTCCAGCTGGGGGATCCTCTTGAAGTCTTAAACATACGTTCAACGCAGCATTTAAATATATGTGTATAAAAAAACATCTGCTAGCACCAAAGGAGCCAAAGCCAAGAAACATTAACCTAACATTTACCCCGAAATATAATTTTGACTTAAATATAATTAACATAGCAAACAACCGATGGCACAAATACAGAAAAAGACTGGCAAAGCAAAAATATGTATAGCAAATGTATGTCATATATCTTAAACTATCGCCATATTAGCTCTTTCTGGTAAACCAGCTAGCTAGTCAACGTTAATGTCTAGGACTCTGGCTACTAGCCGGCTAGCAATAAACAAGCAAAGGCCATATCTTTTTTTCATGTCGCTTACCGTTTAAAATCTCTCATTAAACGTCGTCTTGCTGGGGTTGACATTTTACTTAATAATTAATACAGAGCTTAACACATCGACGTCAAGATTTGACAACGATCTGCGATATTTTGCAATATTTGTCTATCTAACAATTATGATCAATTTGGCTAGCTAGTTAGCATGTAGCCTTGATATTCTTGCCTGTTTCTCAACTAAGCCAGGCTCTCAAGGGACCGGAAGTACCACTGTTGAAAATACCGGGGGGGTACGGAAAGTTGTTATCGTTTTCGATTCTAAAACACAATGGTCATCGATACATCACGCAATATTGTAATTTCCTGTTTGAGTATAAATGAAACAATAATTACATTTTTGACCAGGAATTTGTAAAACATGTTCTGTGGTCAATGTATGTTTGGCGACACCCCCTCAAAATCTGACAAGTAAGCATGTTGCATTCTTGCAAAACTTGCGTCATACACTTAGCAATCTTGTTCTGTGATATATCTAGGGTAGGCCTACAGCAAATAAACATAAGCTTCACTATTTAGATCTTTGAATTATCTATTCTATAATTACAAGAAATTTATACTAAAATAAAGGGCAGCACACAGTGACTTGCAGGTAAAAAGAACACCTTTATTGGCATATGCAGAAATTAGCCTACCTGTTTGTCTCTACACCCTCTAATCTCCAGACAAACACATATATAAAATTAAGAAGGTTTAAACATATATAAAGTTTAAAAGGTAACAGTTGTGTCTATAAACATCTGAAAACCACAACCTTTGGCTGCTTAAACTAGCATACTAAACTAGTTTCAGTTTTTAAAGTAGACCAATGTGGTTCATTATTTGTGGAATCATTAAAAGCTATGAAAAATCTGCTTGTTCGGAAATGTACTTCTGCTAATTGTTTGTACACTGTACAACAAGTTTAATTGCTGTTCGCATACAGTTTGCATACATATCCCAAAGTGACATGAACATCAAAAACTTTTAAACATTAATGAAAAATGCTATATAAAAAAAAAAATACTATATCTAAATGAAAGTGCTCAAGAATTAGGTCATCAACAATCAAATAAAGTGATTTAAAGTGATCAGTGATGATTCATTGCCTTGTCCAATTATTAAAATGATGCTTTACCTCAAAGTAAGTTTATGACATTATTTAACAATAAACAGAGAAAAAAAACTTCACACATGCCATATCTACAATTTTGTAGAGCTGGCAGAGATAGGAAATCAATTAAAAATGTCTTCACAGACATGAATTCACATTTTGAGCTTCGTACAAACAAAGGCATGATTCATTTCAAAGACATTTTTGCTAAAATATTACATGACCAATACTTTGGAGTGTTAAAATGTATACATTAAGTAATAAATAAATTGCTAAAAAAAAGTCCCTGAGAGGTTCTGTTTGAAATCAAATGATATCTTTCACATATAGCTGAGCCATTACGTCCAGAGCAGGTTCTCCAGGCAAGAATTCATGCAAGAGGAATGAAAGCAGCATCTAAAAGAAGAGAAAAAACATTTCAGTCAACATAAGATAATGACAGAGCTTTGCAGGTGATCAGTAAGGGACAAAACTCACATAAACCAGTTTCTTGTTCTCTTCTGTCTCTTGGAATATCTTAAACACCGCTTCCACATCAGTCTTCTTGAGTATCAGGTAGTTTGAATCTGAAAACACAGTAAATATGGCTTCAAACATACCCTTGGTAATCTCACAATATCTAGACAAACAAAAAAAACGAATTCTGACAAACTCCAAGGATTGATTATGCAAGAATGGGCTGCCATCAGTCAGGGTGTGTCCCAGAAGTTAATATGACAGCATGCAAGGGCGGATTGTAGAGGTCTTGAAAAAGAAGGGTCAACACTGCAAATATTGACTCTTTGCATTAACTTCATGTAATTGTCAATAAAAGCCTTTGACACTTATTAAATGTTTGTAATTATACTTAAGTCTTCCATATTAACATCTGACAAAAATATCTTAAGACACTGAAGCAACAAACTTTGCGAAAATGTATATTTGTGTTATTCTCAAAACTTTTGGCCAAGACTGTAGACTGACATAAAAAGTACCCCCCATACATCTGGTATTGATGAGCTGCTGAGCTCGTTCTCTTGTCTCGGTCTTCTCCTCTGGACGCCTTTGAGGTCTCTGTGCCCCAGCAGAACCATCAGGCCACTGCTTCTCCCGAGCAGTGTCAATGTAGGATGCCACCTGTGCTTCTGTGGGGTTCATTTTGTCCAAGAAGCTATTCACTTTCCTGAGAGCAACATCAGGACAAAAACATGATACATGTTGAGTATAAATGGAACATTTTGATTAAATTTTTTTTAAAAAAGCATATGAAGGCCAATGGTTTGCACATACTTCTTTACCAAAGGCATGACGGGTTTAAGAATAGCATCAAATATGTTGAGGATGAATGAATTACCTAGAAAATAAATCAATTCAGTTTCATGCTGATGAAAAGACACATTTATGTGGCCAATTTATGTGGGAAATTAGGTAAATGTGCATCTTAGTCATTAAGAGGTAATAGTGTGAAGAACAGAAAGGACAGACCAGATATTTCTTTTAGCAACTCAAATATTGCCTTAGTAGCTTCTAGATGTTCCCAAGCCTGGTTAGTGTTTTTCTCCAAATCGGTCTGGGTATGCAAATCCACCTTTGTCAAGCAGCATTGCTCTCTTCCTTTGCTCTTGTGCCTCCCAACAGACATTCTGTGTAAAAGGGTGTCTCTTTTACTGGTTTTGCTCACCAGATGCGGCCAAGAATCATTGAACACTGAGTCTGAATTTTGATCGAATATTGTATAATGCACTTTGGGAATCACAGATCTAGCCTTGGCCAGAAATTCATCAAAACTTTCAGCAATACTGGAAAGCCCACTGATTATGGCTCCAGATTGATCACTGGGATCCTCTAACCCCTCAGATCTGTCATCATTGGTCAGTGCAGGATCACTCTCTTCAGCCTGATTGGTACTGTTGGAAGCAGTGTCAGAAACACTTTGGAGGACTGTGTGATGAGGTTCCATAGTATCTCCTTCGGCATGTTCTCCCTGGTTAATCACTGTAGTCAGCTGGGCAACCTCTGGCTCATGCGTTAAGGCCGTAGTCTTCACAGCCTCTGAATGAACCACTGCAACAGGGTTATTGCTCTGTAAAAATACCAGTAGGAAGTTATTTCTACTAACTCAGCATTTTGAGAGCAACACTCAAGTCAAAAGTAGGCTAATGCTGCTTCCAAAATCACCAGTAGAGGATGTATGGAGTTTTTAAGAGTCTAGTCACAAATCAATATCACTCAATTTACAAATGTACTGTAACTTGTGATTCACAAATAAATGTCACACGATTCACAAAGGTAGATGCTGTTACATGCATTTACAACCTAACAAACACGTTTTTACAAAACGCTTGCCATTTGTGAACATCCCTGCATCTATTATTATTTATTTTTTTACAGTTTCCTGACGCGGCTTGATTCACACAGGCATTTTTAAAGGACATTCTCTGCAGCCCATCACATGTCTCTCACAACTCCAGCCATTAACATAACTGTAAATTCAAGGGCATGACTGAATATGTCCATCTATGTGGACTACTACGCCATAACAGACATCTGCACATTTTCCAGTGAATGTTGAAAACTGCTGGACAGGATGGATGGAAGAATAACTACCTTTTTTAAACTTGTTACATATCTCAAATAATAAAATAAATAAGTTAAAGCAAAGTTAACTAGCGGCTGTAAGGTCTCAGATTTTTGGACCTCACCCCAACTTGTATACTTTGTGTAATCGGTTGTAAGCACATGTCTAGTATAGTGTAAGAGCAGAGAATATCTAATAGAAGAAGAGCTTCCACTCTCACAAATTCTCTGGTTGTCCACAGAACTGGATACTGCGCCGGTGAAACACAATGTGGTCACATTCAGTCTTACCCTCAAATTTTCATCCCTGTAATTTGCTGAAATTGAAAGGGACACCTGATAGGCTGCAGAGAATGTCCTTTTGAAAAGAATACATTCGTGAATCAAGCCGTGCCAGGAATGTTACAAAAAAATCCACAAATAAACGCCAAGATGTTCACAAATCGCGAGTGGTTTGTAAATGCACATTCGTTAGTCTAAATGTGAGTGTTTACATTTGTGAATGGTTTGACATTTATATGCGAATCAGGCAATACATTTGTGAATGGCATCACATTTATTTGTGAATCATAAAATGCATTTGTGAATCGCATGACATTTATTTGGAATTTGAAACTATTGAAACTCTATAAGGGCTCAGATACACATACGCGTCTTTTTTCAGGCAGAAACGCTTCAGTAACGCCTTGGCAAAGTGCGGCGGCCAAAACAGAAGCGGTGCGCTTCCCTGCCTTGCGCTGTAAAGTTGAGAATAGTTCAACTTTTAAGCGCACCTAAAAAACGCTTCAAAGACGCAACGCGTGGTGGAGAAGGGGCGCACGCTTTAAACGCGCCGTACCATAGGAATCAATGCATTTGCTCGCGTCCCGTTTTTACAAAAACGCGTATGTGTATCTGAGCCCTAAGGCTGCTGTGTGCATTGATTCAGACAACTGCAAATTCTCTTTCAATGCATATGAATGCACAGGTCGAATCAACTTTTACATTTAAGCCTACTGGCTGTAGTTTCAGGTAATGGTAGTATAAACTGACTGTAACAGAGGAGCTCTATCTGCATTAACTCACTAAATATTTAAAGCTAACTAAATATACATCACAATATACATCTCGAATTAAGCTAGCTAAATATACATCTCGACCCAAATCAAGACATACCTCCTCTTCCTCCTGAGCAGGAGTCAGGAAGTAGGCAATGCCGCTGAGAAGACCCCACACTCCTCCAGAGGGTTCTTCTTCCCCCAGTAGCTTGTCCAATGGACACAGGAACTGAAACACTGGCTGACTGTGGCCAAACTCTGAATTTGAGACCAGTTCCTGTTGTCCAGTGGTTATACATTGTTACACCACTTCTTTATTGACAATCATATATTTGGTATTTCCATGCAAATATGCTTAGAGAATATATACATGCATTCTGTACCTGAAGAAAATTCTGCAACGTGGCCTTAGCTTCCACTTGGAATTCTTCATCCAGATCCCTCCCTTTGTCATCAACTACTGCAGAAATTGATGGTAGATGTGACAGGTCCTGTAAGTGACCCAGCATTCAACACCATGGTGTTACTTTGTGCCAGAGGGGTGAAAGTTTCATATTTCAGTTATACAGAAGAAGTTCATGCAAACTGTTACTCTCGGAATTTCACTTGCATGCATCCCTCACCTGCCATTGACTATGGAAATGGAGGAGGTCAGTTTGTGTCTTAATCAAATCCCACTGAAGATTGTCAGGGTTTTCTCGCTCTTCGAGATGAACTGCAAAGCATAACTCCTCACTCTCTCGCTGAACCTGAAAGATTGCATCAGAGACGTGTGATGTAATACATACTGAAGATGTTCTAAAAACGTAGGGGAACGATATAATTAAACTGATCTATGACTCACTTACATTATTGACTGTGACAATCCAGTTCCCCACTCTCCACATTTCATAAGACAACTTAAACTCCATCATGTCCTCCTGGACCTCTGTAAGGTAGGCCTCCAGGTCCATGTCCTCTTCCTGACATTTCATATGAGGGGAGGGAAGTGCATTCATTGCTTTTGCACCGTTCAGCAGTCTTATCAAATGTTTAATGAAAAAAAAAAGAACAAACATCCTGTCCTCTTACACTATCGGAATCCGTTTGACTTCTGATGGAGCCCTCCGTGCTGCTACCAGCTCCACAATCCTTCGCATAGGAAGCTGGGCTCTGGTCCGCCAAGGCCCTTAACATGAGCTCCCTCTCCTTCTTCTTAAGTTCCTTCTTTTTGGCCTTCTTTGACTTCATTTTATCGAGAAATTTTGACCATCCCTCTTTTAATTTCTTACCGTCTTTAAGGAGCACAACAAAGTTCAAGGAAGTTCATTAACCCCAAAACATTTAATTTACAAACACTATAAAAAGCTTGGTGACACAATCGGCTTAACGTACGTTTCTTTTTCTTTCTGGGGACATCCTCTGCTTCATCTGCCGAGCTGCAATATATATTTCTTTTATCAACAGTGTGGCCTCATCAAAAGACACACAATTTGTGATCATAATGGTTTCCTTTAGCTACTACACGGTACAGATAGCAAGAGATGTTACGTACGCTCCAGCATCTTCAGTCTCTGGGGAGGAGGCTCTGTCCTCTCTCTCAGACTCGCACAGGTCGTCCACAGACCTCTTGAACGCCTCTTCATCCAGCTGACTCACCACCAGCTGGTTAAGATTGTCCGGGTCGGAGAGCCATGTCACTAGCAGGTCTAACACTTAAACACAAATACAAACGATAGTTTAATGACGAAAAACATATTGACAAGAATTTCAGAAAGTAGTTATCACAAATCCACAAATTATTTTTATTTTACTTATTGGTTGAATATATAATAATGACTTGCATTATCTATCTATCTATCTATCTAAATGGGAAGTAGATTTAAACTGTAAGTTCACTTCCCAGCTTTGAGCCTAACCCACTGCATAATTCTGAAAAATGCTAAAAGATGGACAAGGGGCTGAGAGTTAACTCTGTTCGGATGACCAATATGTACCAACCGGACGAATCTACGTCAGCATTGGCCTTGGATGATTTTAAACAATATTGTATAGTATTGTTAAACAGTAGATGGTGTATTCAGCCATTTTCCATTCCATATCCATTTTTTGTCACACCAGCATTGATGTGTTTCATCACAGTCGGTGATATAATTTAGTTTATAGTTCAAAAAACATATTTAAGTGTACACTACACTCTCCTTTTGTTTTTAAAGTGTATAATAACACGAGGCACACTCTACCAAGTGGCTGAGCAGACATTTTATATCAAGTGCTTCAAAAACAAGATGTCACTGAAAAGATCAGCAAACATTTTAATAATTAATTAAAATTCTCAACTGAATGTATGAGAACATAACTAATTGGATTTCTACACTCACATGTAGTGCTCTGACCCATGTTAAGCTATACAGTTGGCTATCAGTAGAAAAAGGGAACAATTTTACAATAGTATGATACCATGTGGTTAAGGGTATGGGAAGTTACCTTACCCAAATTCAAACACAGTGTTTCCTTTTTGACAGGTGCACAGTATCTGACGCCAAGTTGTGTAACTTTTGATACTTTTGAATTTGTCTTCATTCTTGATTACTTCAAGAATCTTTTCAGAATTGACTATGGAGCTATTGCTTGTTACAACTGAATGTAGGGCAAAATACTGTAGTCAGTGTGGGGATAGCAGGACTGAAAAGGATTTCCTTAAACTACAGTCAATAGTACAAGCCAAGGCATGCGAAAGAGGTATGTTTTCAATTACGTTTGGGTCTCTCCAAAAAGGCGTGTCAGATGTTTCTACTAAACTGGGCTTGCCATCCATTGGATGCAGCAATGCACTGCAAATTGAGATGGCGTGAATGATTACCGCCTCTTAATGGCCCTATCCTGTCATGGTTACTGAAATATCAAGAGGATTTGTACCTTTCACAGCAAGTACTTCATTTAAAATACAGCGGTAGAGTTCAAGGTCCCATAGGGTTTCCGGGAGGAGATTCCGCACAAGCGCCTCAGAAAACACCCTGAGGACGGCCATCTCCTCGGCTCTGGAGCTGAAAAATGGTGTTCTGAGACCAACAGTCACAGAGGCACTTGTGTGAGATAAACAGACACAGTTGCAGAGCCCCTGAAAATGAGGCATTACATTTCCCAAACTATCACAACTGTAAAGGTTTCATGTGACTTTAGCAAGATCCATGATGCTAAATAGGTCTAAAGTCCCAACCAGTATAGATTAAAGGGTCCAATTAAATGGAGCTTACTGACCGCATGCCATAAAATCAGACAAAACTTAATACCTAATCCAAAACGTTTCCATAACATGGTTTATACATCTATGAAGAACTTCATCTCAATGTGTAGGTTTGAAACTAAGCTTAGAGGTGAGATGAAAGGCTTCATTGTTACGGTATCCTGTACAGGTTTCCGCTAAAAACAAGCTCACCCTTTAGACTGCTTTGCATTATGCAGATGTTGGGTGAGGATGCGAATACAGCCCACACTGGCAGAACAAAGGTCAAATTCTCGTGTCCTTCTGATAAGCCGATCCACAAACAGGTCAAACTCGGTCTTGAGAGCTCCGTGGAGAGGTTGGCAGGTAGTGGGCTCAGGCACAAGGTACCAAGGAACGACTGTCTGGGTGTATGCACACTCAAACACTGGGAGACACAGCAAACACCATTTTACTTTCACACCCTGTGTCAATCATGAATTTTGCATTATATCTTGCAGAGGAAGTAGTGTGAACAAAAATCATAGCCACTGATGGTTTCTTTTTAGAGCGAGAAAGAGCATTGCTAAGACAATGCACTTCCCACTGCAGTGAGTTGACAGTGATGTTAAACCAAAAAGCTTGTAATAATAGGGTGTTGTGAACCCTCACCTTGTTGAAGAGATCTCTTGACATTGAAATATTGTGTGGCGTGCAGTGATTCCTCTTTGGAACTAGTTATACTGCTCCTATCACCACTGCAGATTTTCTCCTCGTGTTTTTCCTGAAGAATACAGGAGGATTGATGTTTGATGTTTTACACATTTTCTGGTAATAAAGAGGAATTCTATCACATTCTACCTGTTTCATTCTGGTTATAAATATAGGCCAGTGAAGTGTGCTTAGGTTAAAGTTTACATACACAAGCTTGGTCATGGCATCAGTGCTACCTGGCCTACCAAAGGAGTTGTTGTGAGAGTAACCCAATCATTGTCTGTGTTGGCTATATGGGAATGTCATAACTCCCCCATGTTTTCACAGAAACTAAAAATACAGGCACCCTGTACTATTTGAAGAACATTCTAAAGTCTTTGTTTTGCCCAAAACAAACCCCTCCGTCACTAATTCCATAAAGACACTACGCACATCTTAAAACCTCGCCGATAATGTCATTTTGAGAAAAGCATTTCTACATCAATTCAATGAGAGTGCAAATAATAAATTACGGTTCAAAATGTCATAATTAATTATAATTGGAATAAAGAACCATGAAGAGTTTTCTGTTTGCGCTTTCCACCGTAGCACTTTATAGCGAACAAATCCAACTTATATTTAGCATTTTAGCGTCTTCGCAGGGGGAAAAGTCACTAGTTGACTCAATGTTGCATACAGCGGGGTTGTGATTTGGTAGCTATGAAGTTGAGAAAAACGACAAAGTATGAAGGTTACCTGCGATGGTGGACTTTCAGCCAACTCCTCTGTCTGTGTACTACATTCAGCAGACCTTTTGAAGAATTTAAGTGACAAAAGAACGCAGATAAACACGCCTAACTGGAAGGTAACTTCTCCGTAATCTGAAAAATACCATATGAAGCCAATAGTCGTGGCAACGAGAATACACTTCAGGTACATCGTTTACAAAAGACAAATTCCACGCTGCAGTCAATCTGTTGTTATTCTATGCAAACTAAAATTCATTTTCAGTTTATCGTCTCTGTCTTTCATCGCAGTAAACAACAGAGATGCAACAATGTAAGGAGTAACCTATAGCCGGAAGAAAAATATGCTAAAAGTGAAAGGGTCGATCCTGCCGCGTCAATGTGATTGGCTCAAAAAGAGATGCGTTTTTTTGTTAGTTTTTTCTCTCTCTGGGGAACTCTCCAACGCCCCTCTTCTCTCCTTAAAAAAAACCGAGCCATTAACGTATGGCCGTAATATATTTGGCTAATCGTATAGGTCTTTATTTTTTTTCCAGTTTTTCAAAAAGATATTATGATTAACCCACTATGATATAATGTTTAAATAAAGTGTAGCATAGTATCACTCACTTTCAGCTGACATGGTCGACAAGATAAGGAAATATTGTATTTAAAGCGAGCTGTGCCCAACAGTAAGTTGAGTAAGTGCTAACAATAACCCGTTATTACAACTCTCGATCAGAATCAGAACTATGTTTGAGTAGTATAAGAAAACTTTAGCAGAAAATACATAAATAATAATTTCCTCCATTCAAGATCATCTCACTGATTTGGGGACTCTTAAAAGTAATCAAAGAGTGTTTCACTGCCACCATATCATCGGTGTGGTGTTCAGTCCAGTACCTTGCTAAACAAGTCACTTTGTGCCTGAACGGTTTTTCAGGGTACAGCCATGTAGGCCTAACACATTCCATCCATGTTTTGCATTTTGTCTTCACTGTGAACCTTGCCCTTCAATTATACAGAAAAAGTAGAGCGTATGCACTGTTTATCATAGGCTTGAGTTCGACTGTTATACTTGTGTGAGGCAACAGATGAAAAAGCACTGCGTGTGGCTGATGGAATATAACATTTACGTTTTACACCCATCCTTATATGGACCAACTGCATTTGATTATTAGAAAAACCAAACAATGTGAACAGTTGTGGGAAAGAGAGGGAGAAAGATTAATACGGAATCATGTTCAATGAAACAAAATAAAACTAAACACAAATGTTACACTAAATCTATTAAAGAATATGATTGGTGTTGGAAGAGATCAAATTGAAACTAAAATAATGGGGAAACTACTGACTGGCAGGCTGTGAGTGTAACAAAACGGTTAAGGGGAAGGGAAACAAATCAAGAAGTGTAAAAAGGCAAAACGACTAGCAAACTAAAATTTGACAATAACATTTCCATAAAAGTGGCTATAGCGTAACCCAGCAAGGTTGAGCGCGCTGACATTTATTTTACATGTACATTTTATTGGTGCTGTTGTAAGGATAGTCCCAATATTATGTATTATTTATTTCAGACACCAAGTTCCATATAAAGTAACAGACATACAATTATTAAAAAAAATATATAAAAAATAAAATCTATAAATATTCTAGATATAAATACTTAATAAATAAATACTGTATCTAAAAATATTATCTGGGTGGCCTCCATGAAGAGAGTATTAATGTTTGCACCTGCATTTATTTGGCACCATCCACACTGTAAGGTACCGACAGTAGTCTGGTGCCCGTGTGAGGCTGGTACCTATTGTACAAACAAATGATAGGCATTGAGGTTAATAGTGTGATCAGCTCAAACTACCACTAGAGGGAGACATTCAACCAGCCAGGAGATACTGTTGCATCTTAAATTAAGTTGCTCACAAAAATGCCTTTATGCCCTTATAGCACTCTCTCTTGACATTTCAACCTTTACGTTACAGTTCTTAAGGAGACACTAGGTAACATTATTTTCAACAAAACTCGCACAAGTCACAAAACTAGTTCAATGTAAATAATGTAAAATTATTAAAAGATTATTGACCACTGAAGTTCAGTCGACACATGTATGCTACAGGTGTACAGAGATGTCATTATCTGTATCTGTTCAACCGACAAAATTATCTGCCTCTATCTCTGTATTTGGACAGAAGACTGGTCAGGGAGATGTTTTGTACAGGAAGTCACATTTAAATTGGGAAAATGTTATATTTTCTAACGTAATATTCTATAGTAATGCGATTTTTGTGCCTTTGAATTCAAAATTGGCATATCATTTATTGTGAAATATATTTCCACCTCCTAGTACTGTATTTTTCATCCGATTATTCCATTCCAGTGGAAAGACGACACTCTTGATTAAAAACTCCATAGCAATGTCTTTTTTACCACCATGATGAGAAAACATTTAAACACCATAATCTAGAACACAGGTCTCCTACTGTAATCATTTACCTTTTAGTAGTTAAGAGACTGAATCATATGGACACCACAGAGGTTATCCCCGTAAAATGTCTCTCTGTCTAGCACACTGATCAGGGATGGATTACCAAACAGGCCTACCAGGCCCAGGGGCCCATGAGCTCAGGGGCCCCCGTAACCAGAGCCTTTACATGACGTTGGTGGGGTGACCAGACGTCCTGTTTTACCCGGAAAAAACTTTGTTGCAGGGAAGGGGGCGGGGTCATTTGCATATGAAAGATTTTTGAAAACTTTGTCACAGGGGAGGAGGCGTGGTCGGCATGCTATACACTGCCACACAAACTCAAATCTGCTCGAAGGGATGTCCAGGCCCAGGGGCCCATGATTTCATAATCCGTCCATGACACTGATGTGTGCTCTACATGTCTGTCTATGTATGTATAAGATTGTTTCAGGTGCTTGGGGTTTTAACAGAAACAAAGACATATTGTAAGCTGTGTGTAATATTAACCAAAACTAACTTTACCCTCTGTACAAGTCACATCAGAAGAAATTATGTGACTGTTTTCAAACTCTTCTTTGGGTCTGGTAACAGCAACTCATCACTACATCAACCACAGTCCTTTGCAACAGGTGTTGTACGCACAGTCCCTGAAAGTTCTGCAAAACGTCTGCACTCTGCAATGCAGAGAATATGCTTACAGCTTTTCAGGCTTAGTGTAGGGATTTTTTTATTTTTGAATGTCAGGTTTCAATAACTGTCCAACAAATCAAATTGTTGTGTGTAAAGCTACTGTTAACTGAAAGAGTAAGCCTGAGTTCAACACATTTATACCACAGGATTAGTTATAAGTCTAGCTGTTGTAATGGTAACCATGACAACATAGAATTGTTTAATACATGTGCTACCTCAGCCATATCTCCCAGACAACCGAGGGTCCTCCCAAACTTCTAGATACTGTTAGTACATTTTTTGATTCCTTGAGACTAACTCCCATACTTATTTATAGTGCCAAATCCTAACTGTAACTCTAACCCTAGTAGGTATGGAGGGAATTGCCAACTGATATCGTGTCTGTCAAAAACATATATATTTTACGACCAGGGCGAGTGAGTGTTGACTATGGTGGGATTCGATGACGTTGCATCCTTGAAACGCAGCCATTAAGGATCCTTGCTTGACTTTGAAAACAACCTTGGTGTACCTAACTGGAAATCCGGCAACCCTTGCAAGTGAACTGCTCCTGTCCTGACTTTCACCCTTAATAATGAAGCTGAAATTTAACAATACTGAATGTTTTAATTTATTTTTAATTATGTAATTTAGCTATAATAATGGAAAAAAATCATTGGCTCCCACAACAAATGGCCGGTTCCAATGCAGTTTTAGTGGTAGGATAAGAGATTGCGCTCCTCAAACTCTACCTGAATTGTTTTCAAATGTTTATTAGTTGGCTTTCAAGGCCTGATTTCCAAACAATGCTGGAATTGTATGGAATTGACCAATCAGCATTGTTGACTAAATTAAATCACGGATTAGCTCAAGGATCAAAATGGAGGAAACTTTAATTTTGGTGGTAGCAGACCAGATAAGGACTTTGAAGCTGAAGTTAGGCTACCTGGCCATAACATGCTCTTGCTTTTGAAAGTTGGCTTGGAACTACCACCCACACAGAAAGGGGCAATGTTTTTAGTGGGTTTACTGAAACATAATAATATGCATGCATGATATAGGCTATGTATGAGTTTTCTTTCACCACATATTCCAATTAATATATTTTAAATACATTTTTGAAAGGTTTAAATAACAGGTAAGCTGGTTGCTATACCAAATATTTTCTGTCTGCATAAAGGGGCGTGTCACGACCTAATGTTTTCCTGTTGGTAAAGGTCGAATGAGTTAAAATAGAGGAATATTACCTACCCAGAACTCATCTACGGATCTATAAATTATCAGACATATCAGACATGATATTGTGTCGTTTTTTTGCAATTGTAAATCATCACATAAAGCAATACATTTATATGATGCTCTGCAATCACCCTATGTTAGTAGAAGTGTCATTATTCATCCGCCAGGTGGCGAGTTACTACCTGTTTAGCTCAATCGGGACAGATTGTAAGGGCGTCTACGTCGCTCTTTTAGTTATGTCTTTAAAATAGTCTAAGGAATCTTTGATGAATCTACGCATGCTCTTAGCAAGTCTACATACTGACCCCTCTCACATCGTGTAAAACGCAAATAAACAGACACACAGGGCTATACATTATTCCTGGATGGCCAAATGCAGGAAACAAAAACTGTCAAATATGTCCAAACATCGTCTCGTCATTGAACTTCTGGATATGCAAGGAAAACACGCTTAAAGTTATGTTGCAAACGGTTCTTAATAACCTAGTTTGGGATTGCATAACAACTTGGATAATAACAACGTTACGTTATAATGGGAGGAAACAATTAGGCTATACACCAGCAATATCGAATCATATTATCAACGTTGTAAATAACCAGAAACGATGTGCTTTGTCGTTAGATGCGATGAGAACAGATAATAGCAACTATAATCTTTATACAGTTGCAACACTTTTTAATAGTTTATATCATCGTGGACGACCACCCTCGTACATTACAGAAGAGGTCAACACGTGTAGGCTACGCACCATGCATGCCATCTTGAGCCAGCGCGTATTTTCAATTACCAGAGTCAACGTCAAAAACTGCGATAACGTAATTTTTATTCGACGTCAGTTTGGGGAAATTGTTATGGGATCAAACATGGCGTTGGTTTGTCCCTTTAACTGTACTGCTGAGTAATCGGCTCAGTCCTATGTGATCCTTCAGCAGGATTTGTTCTTTGCTATCTGTCCGCCACCCGCAGAGCGTACGCGGATTCTACCTGCTGCATTACCCATGGACACTACAAGGACACGGAGTTCACGCAACATTTCCATTTTTTTGCGAAAAATCATGTCAGCAAATATATAAAGACTTATTTAAACAACTCAGTGATTGTAGGCTACTGTTTCTAGCACATATCAATCTGGGCCTAAATGTATGCTTATCTTAAAAACGAATTGCATAGCTAATATTAAACTTGGATATTTCAGGATTTTGCGAAAAGCGAGGTCTCCTGGCAATACTTTAGCTGGTTCAAACCAAGTGGCACATCCAACTCTTCATTGGGGTGAATACAATCCAGTGTAAATGGAAAAAAGATTCACAGGTAGTTATGCTTC
Source organism: Sprattus sprattus (assembly GCF_963457725.1). Classification (NCBI taxonomy): domain Eukaryota; kingdom Metazoa; phylum Chordata; class Actinopteri; order Clupeiformes; family Clupeidae; genus Sprattus; species Sprattus sprattus. The sequence continues at coordinate 23,763,766 of NC_137925.1, read as the reverse complement.
CTTGCCGCACTTGTGCTCGTGTCATGCAGCGCCATATTTGCCTCATTTCCCTTTTGATGCTAGACATGAATCTACATGTTTTATACAGAAAGAAAGCCGTTAATTACCTGTGTTCCTGTGAATTCCGAGTCCTTGTAGTGTCCATGGGTTATACAGCAGACTGAATCCGGCGTGCACTCAGCTCAACTATTGAAGAATTGATCCATAACCTTTCATAGTGTGTGGTGCATTACTCAAGAGGGAAAAATGGAGATTTTCTGTGCATATGCAAACTCGCGTGTTGCTCATGTGCATGCCTGTGTATGTGTTGTGAATATATGAATCATTTAAAACTTCATGTAATATATTAATCCCTCAACAGTACCATGTTACGGTAAAATTGATTTTAACATACTTTTTTTGTGTGAGATGAGACTTGTATTGTGTTAAACAGACAAATCAGTGTAACTGAAGATTTGTTTTAAATGAATGTTTCCTTTTCTGCTTGTAAATAAAGTTTTGGTACAATGTTGCTTTGCTTAATAAATAATTAAAATGCAGCAAAACCACTACACATATTTAGCCAGTGATACCATAATGTATACCATAGGTCAAATCATTACTGGAGAGAACTCACTTCCAATACATTCAAGAAAGTGTGCTGATCCCAATTGACTCACTAATCCAAACATTAAGTCAGTATAAGGAAGATCTGTGCGACAAGGAAACGGTGTAGCCCTAGTATGAAAATATGATATCTACTGTAAATGGCAAATAGAACCTTTAGTACTAGTGAAACTTCCTAGAGTGAACCACTTAGTCCAATGTCAAGTGACACCAGAGACTGCATGGGGACTCATGCACGACAGTTCAGGACACGGGTAGCCATAGTTGGTGTGATGTTGACAAGGTGACACGACGGCTCAAATTTCAGTCTTTTAGTTTTTGCTAGGTTAAGTCCAGCCAGCAGGTACCATGGCTGGGACCACATCCCCCATTGCGTCGGGAATGGGATTCAGCGTAGTGCAGCTGCCAGGATCATGTGTCCAGAACGGCATGCCATTCATCCCTTACCAGCAGCTCTGCCCAACGGCCATACACGTCAGCACAGTATATTTACAAACTTTACCCCTTGGTTGAATATTCGGAATAATTGAAAGATTTGATCGCTAACGGCAAAGCTGTTAGAAAAATAGACTAGATCTTGCCTTGTGCAGTACTTTCATCCAACGCAAAGGTTAAACTATTGCAAAGCTAAACGCAGAAAGAGGCTTGATAGGAGATAAGATGTATATTTAGACGATGGAAGTAATCCACTTCACGCCAGTTAATCCCGGTCTCTCAGTCACACGCCATTACTACTACTACCTGCTGGCGAACAATTCAACAAGTGGCTACAGATAAATTTAAATGTCCAAGAGTGCGTTTAAAATCCATTACCCTTCATACCTACAGTCAACTTGTCCACAGACACAGATGGATTACACCCAGGCTGTGCAAAGCCTTCACAGCTGACTTTGGCCTAGTACCAAAAATATTTTTGGAGGGCAACCACGGTTTGGAGTTTCACCTTAGGATAGGATACGACACAAACTAGTGTGGTAATGTCACCCTGGTCAAGCTACAATCCACTTTTAAGTCTACGAAAACAAGGGCACATCCAAAAGTAGGTTCAGTAGGTTGCCTTTATTAAAGTGATGACGACTAAAAACAGGCCGGCTGAATGACAGATTCCAGTACCCGGTGTAGTTGCTTAATCTTGGGAATGACAATGTGATCGGGGGAACCAAACAGAAAGAAAAGAAAATGGGCCAAAATGAAAGAGCAAAACCAATTCCCCCAGTACAACTAGTACTGACATACTAGTTGGTCCCTATAAATAAGGCGGAATTTGACGGTCCTTCCAAATGTACAAGATATGTTACAGACACCTCACAACATTAATGGTGGACATAGAAAAGGATTTACAGGACTTTCTTCAACTCATCATACAAGACCAGTACGAAGGCACCGCCCATGCCTCGGAGAACGTTGGACCAGGCTCCCTTGAAGAAGGCCTTGCCACCCTCATCACGTGCGATCTTCTTCCAGCAGTCCATTGTGCCAGTGTACATAATATCAGCTGCAATGCAAGACAAAAAGTATGTTAAGGGTCACCAAGGGCATAGATCAGAACAAGCGTCTCCTATAGAAATACTGCAGTGTGAATATAATTGTCAAGTACCTCCTTTGCGGCCAGACTGCATCATCATACGACGACGGACAGTATCGAAGGGGTAGGACGTAAGACCTGCAACTGCGGTTACAGACTGTGCAATTGCCCAGCTGGTGAAAATACTAGCGTTCTTGGGATCTGGCAGCATACCTGCAAAGGACCAAAAATAGCATTATAGCAAACAATAGATATAATACTTAGATATAGGGACCTTGCTCATGAGAAGGAAAAAAACCTTACCCTTAGCGGTATCATAAACGCCAAAGTAGGATGCTCTGTAGATGATGATGCCCTGCACAGAGACACCGAAGCCCTGGTAGAGACCCTTGGCGCCATCGGACTTGAAGACCTTCACCAAGCAGTCGGCCAAGCCAGTGAACTCTCTTGTGGCTCCAGCCTTACCAACATCAGCGGCAAGACGGGTTCTGGCGAAGTCGAGAGGGTAGACGAAGCACAGGGAGGTGGCTCCAGCAGCTCCACCGGAAGCGAGGTTACCAGCAAAGTATCTCCAGAACTGTTTCTTGTCAACACCATCAAGGAAGATCTGCTTGTACTTGTCCTTGAAGGCGAAGTTGAGGGCTTGGGTGGGGAAGTACCTGATGACATTGGCCAGATTTCCTCTCCAGAAGGCCATGAAGCCCTGCTCCTTGGGGATACGGACAATACAGTCCATGATGCCCTTGTACTGCATGTCAGCGGTGATCTGTTTGCTGGCATGTTGCACCTATGAAACAACAAGAACACATGCCAATAAGTCAAGGAAGGCAAAAACACACATATTCAATGTTTCCATCCAATACTGGCATGGTCAATATCCCAAGCATTTGTCTTTAAGTTAAGACACCATGGGATTTATTGTGATAAATCCCATGGTGTCTTAACTTAGACAAATGCTTGGGATATTCATGCTTGGGACTTCATAAGGTCAGCATATAGCCAAGATAGCTAGTTTTACACCTTGCAGTCTCAAGATGGAGGTCAATCCTCGACAAGCACACAGGATGGCTGGGGTCTAGGGGACATTTCCCACTTCGTGCTCTGCACAAATCAACGTTGACCAGGGAGTAGAAAAAGAGTCACCCTTCAACTAGGCCGGCTAACTATTAACATTGGCCTAGTACAAGCTAACATTAGACGACAACCATCTTCCGAAACAATGAAATTAGCGCATCTTCAAAGTCAAACTAGGGAGGCGGGCCCCTTTATCGACAGGGCATGATTACAACGAATCAACGGTAAAGTGAGATTAACAAAATTCAGATTGCCAACTGAATTACGGTAGATTCCCATATTCCTTTCGTTGAGAACAATTAGTTCCATCACCGCGCTAGCCAACCGGCTAGGCTGCTACACAATGAGGCCTCCCCTTCCCACGACCTTGGCTTCTTGTGAGCTAGCTAGCTTGACAGCAGACAGGCTGAAAATCACGACAATTGTTATAAATGTCACGAGTTTTCGGTAACATAAATGACTTACACAATTTACAGCCGCTAAAAGAAAGGATCACGTTGAAGGTATCTAATTGATCTAAGGTTAGCGTAGCTGCTTCAACTTCGGCTAGTTGCCATTCACAGAAGAGGCGTTACCGTGCTAACCCAACAAACCGTATACATTTATAAAAAAAAAATTAGGACAGAGTGGTGATGCATTAACAAAGAATCACTTAAGGGTTTATTGTTGAAATGAAAATATAAATTCAAACACACTACCCCTCATTAACAAACGAATTAATTTAGCGTAAACGATAACTTCCGTAACGTTAGTGAAGATGACCGACGTGAACGAATACACGAGTCGTGTATATTTCTTATACATGTGAAGATTAACATAATTGCAAAAAGTAAAATAATCTTGTATTTAGGTTTGGTTGTCATAAACAACCATTCCAATTTACTCTAAAATGATTTTACCCAATATTAGCTAGTAACCACTCGTGTTACGTAATGGTGGACTTTGTTAGCTTGCTAGGGATAACGTAGCAAAGAACATAAACGACATGCCTCAAAGTCATCACCTCTAGACGCTTGAATGACAAACTGAGCGATACGGCACAGTCATTAAACTGCCACCAAGTAATCCAAGTAGCTTAGTCAGTGTCTGCCCATAACCAACAGGCCAGCTGATGAAAAAACAAGACTTGCATTTTTTCAAACAATTACATTCGTTAGCACGACTTACTAACGTTAGCTTGTTACCGTTAGCTAGCAAAATCAGGATTCTCAGGTTACCGGCATAAATTTACCTGAAGGAGCAGCTTCACTCTCTCAATGGGAGCAACGGCAGTCTTGGAGATGGCAGCAGAGATACCACCAGCCAAGAAGTCCTTGGCAAAGGACATTGCGACGGAGTCGGTCGACATCTTCGGTTGATTTCAAATTAAGGTCGGGACAGGGAAACGTTCCTCCGCCTCTACACAAGGCTGGTCTGCCGGCTCAGTCGAAATGGCCGATGTACAAGTTGCTGTACTGATTTAAAAAGACCTGAGTTCGCGAGACAAAACGCGACCTCAGGTTATTGGTCGTTCCGCTGATATGGGCGGGGAATAATAGGAGAGGGTGAGAATTCTAAACGCTTTTTACAACCTTCCATTTGATTTGAAGCCAAAGTTAAGTCACCACTGATCGCTTACCACAATGGTGTTATTACTGATTGAATGTAAGTGACTGTTACGTTTTTGTGTTTCTTTGTGTTCATGTTAATTACCCTTTGATTAAAAACTGTGTATTTGGTTCCTCAAAAGCTGTTTGTTAAACAAATAGAAGGTAACGTCATAAAAAGGTAGACTATTTCTGCTGCAAAGTAGCTTTAAAATCTCGAAAAGGGGGTAACCTTTTCCCGCAGTGAATTTTAATCCGTGTGAACATGGTAGTAGCCATAAACAGTAACGAGGAAGGTCACAGTAGGATCACAATATAATCAAGAATTACAACAGAAAACAAAGGCATTGACAGATATGAATGCAACTTTAAAGCAAAGATCACTAAAGTTTGTGATTTGAAAAGGATTCTAGCCTATTCATCAGGGTTAAACCATTAAAATACCAAAAGGACAAAGACAAATAATTTCAAAACCTGTTTTAATCTCTCCATTACAGATACATTAATCATCAGCAGTATTGCCCTGATTGAATGCAGATTACATTATATGGACACATTTGTATGAATAAGTTAGAGTGAGTGATGAACAATAACAAAAAAAGGTCTTGCACACATTTAAAAGTTATCAAACATCTCCGACATTAAATATAATCAGTTTCATAATGGAGTGCAACAGTGAGGGCACAATGTCATTTTTGTAAAAATGTTTTGCTTTTGAGGTGGGCTCTAAGGGCCTTTAAGTTTACTCAATGAGCAACAGTGACTGTGTTGAATCTACTACTGATCTGGCGTGGATCTTCAAGATTTACATCAGATAATTTGACATTTAGTCATTTAACAGACGCTTTTCAGACGTACAAGGAAACTGCATTTTTACATCATGAGCAGTTATGGGTTCAATGTCATGCTCAAGGACACTTACACACTTGGTAAGGAGGAGTGGGGAATTGAACTAGCAACCTTCAGATAACTAAATGAATCCTCTGCCTCCTGTAGTGCCAGATCCATAACACAGCAACATTTGCTATCTGGGTAGCATGTCCTCAGATGCATCCACAATATCTATTTGGGTAAGAACACTGCCATGAAGAACAAGAAATACATACAGACAGGCACCTTCAGTCATGGAGGCCAAATACTTTTTGGATTTTAAGAGTATGGACCCCACATATTATGGATCAGTCCAATAGCCTTTCATATAAACTGTATGAGGTCCACAAAAATTGTCCTTAAAAACCTTAATGAAATCTTGTTGTAGCTGGACTATTCTGTTAACATTTGATGCAGAGCATTCATACATTCTGAGGTATTAATACATCATTTGTGCCTCCGGGGTGTGCAAATCTTTGACGGCCTGCATTTCTTTAAAAAAATTGTACATAACCCTAGATACATTTCTATGGTATCAAGACATAACACTACATACATTTCAAGACATATTGCTGGTGATGCACCAGAAGTATTTGCCATGCTAGGCAGTAAAACCAACCTAGTAACAACGACTTCATTCAAAACATCAGAACTCCAGAATACTTTTACATTTTAAAATTCAAGACAGTGTCTATGGGTGATGACTGAGCAGCAGACTTGTCCTGGAAGATTAATGCCAGTTTAACTTCCCCAACGGTTTCCTATAGAAGAGTTCTGTGACTGGAACTTTGTGTTTTTGAGGTAGCGTCTGTCCTCCTGCAACTCATAAGGGCCCAAACTCTGGTCCACACCTGGTTTCAGCTTGTAACTCAGTGGGGAGACAATGTAACCATTACGGTACAGGCAGACCTGTTTGCACATCTCAAAACAGGTAAAGAGTAGGCCAAAATAGGGAACAATCTGGAAAGAAAAAACAAAATACACTGTTAGGCAACCACTTCACATTCAAAACAAATACAACATTATGGGATATGCAGGCTGTATGTTTTTGTAACTTCAAATGTATAAGTATAAATGCTGCTCCCTTATCACAGCAGTCATGTGAAGTACAGTTATTTGTCAGTGTAGCAGTATGATTCTACTTTAACGTCAAGCAAAAACAATTGAAAAAATACATCTAAACCAGGTCAATTGATTCAACTCTATTGATAAGTTGCTGTTGTTGAGCTTTTTCAATAGAAGTCCTAGGGGTATTCACAATGAAAGTTTATTGACCATAAAAAAAGATTGTGCCAGACATATAGATATTTCCAACCATTTTAACTAGCCCTAGCTGCTGGAACATTACATTCTTACAGCCAAACCTTAATTAGTACAATAATTCCGCAAACACACATCCAACTGATAAATAATTGAACAAAAAACAAATATATGTGATTCAAATACAAAATAAATCAATTCACAAAACCCATTAGCCCAAACACTCACACACACAGTCACAAGGCCCTGCAGCATGACCTACCTTCACCATGTTGGCTGTGAGGCCACTCCACAAGGTTAGAATGCCCTTGGTTTTAATGACCTGCTTGAAACAATCCAACATCCCAGTGAAGTGGACATCAACCCCACCATAATGCGGCAGGTGAGAACTCTGAGCCTGAAAAAAAAGTTTTGAGACATGATCAATTACAGTATCCTGTAGGACATTTTGAATTTGCACTGAAGGTTAAATAAAAACAGCCTGTTCAGGTTCTCCTGTGATAGATTCCCCCAGAGTTATTTTAGAGTAATTGTGATGGAGATGGTTGTGACAAAAAAAATATGCTGTTTCTTGTGGGAAGTGACAAGTCAGCACTGGCACAAAATGAATGCAGCACACTGACTCAAACTTAACCAATTACAGACAAGTCTCATCACATGAGTCATGTCCAGAGCCACATGCTTCTGTAATTCACTTCTCTTACAATAATTGCTTTACCAAAGACACGGAAAAGTTTGTCACTGTTAAGCTTCACTGTCCTTCCACTTTGTGCCCTTTGCAATGTCACTTCATTCAGAAGCGTGACAGGAGACTTTGCCTCTGCCCTTCCCCCACCCCCACCACACACCAAGTCACGAGGCCTTCCGTGCTCTTAAAAGGGTAAGACAGTTAAGAAAACCATGGGCAGTCTCATTACCAGTTTTGTTTCAAGACAGAGACAAAAACTACTCCCTTGCCAAGGCCTTCCTTAAAATCTCTCTCTATTGTATCTATAGGGGGGAGTCAGCTTGCTGTTTGCCCCAAAACAGCAGCATGATTTGCACCTGAGTAAAGGTCTTGAGCTTATTTCATTGTACGATAACCCTCCTTCACTAAGTCTTTCTTTATACTGAAGGACTGTCTTTGTCATCAGACATTTAGAACCTTTGTATATACAATTAAGAGTTCCTTGATAGCTGGGAGGCATTGTCGATTTACTGTGTGATATTTGCCAGCCTATCTTTGGAGAACTTATCTATGGCAAGTCAGGCCCTGAACAGTGTCTACATTCTCAGCTGCCACAGCACCTTGTGGTCCCTAATAATAGAGCATGTCCTCTTGTGTTCTTTGACCACAGTTAACGTATTCTAAGAATAAACCTGTCCCCTTGAAAAAAAAAACAAAGTTATTCAATATTTAGTGTCTGATTTTTCATTTTTCCTCATTAGAATTATAAACAAAGGAAAAGGTTTTGTTACAATAGTCTTTTAGTAACTCCATCTATGATTTAGAGATTAGCAATAGCCGAATTGTGCCATCTCATGGAGAAAACTGGCACTGCATCATTGGTGAGGCCTGTGGTCCATCAGGAACTATGTAGTGAAACATTGCAAAAGAGATATATGTTTGGCGCACTGTTGTTTCTACTCACTTGCAGCACAGGCACATCATTGCAAATTAGCATTTATATGTCTGTCAGAAAGTGAATGAAAGGCCTTAACATTACAATGGCCAAGTCAAGTTTATCTACAGCTGAAGTACCTCAGAATCGTTGATACCTTTGACCCATAAAAGCTCAAGAACACACACACGATTAACTTTATTATCGACAAATCTAATCCAAATGAATCATAAGTGATAAAAAGGTTCCCCCACCTGCATTTTCCGTTTCACTGTCTCAAAGGGGAATGACAGAGTCTGGGCCACTCCTGCTGCTAAGCAACCATTAATGAAGTTTTGCATAGAAGAGAAGCGAAAGTGTGACTCCTGCCATAACTTATCCAGGTTGGCGTAAACTGCATAGCAGCCAATAGAGAATGGAGCTGCACCTATCACAACAAAAACCAAGTATAAGGGGTCATCTCTGTTCATACCGCGAGGACAATCTTGTGCATACTCTGATATTCATTAACACTGTTATAGAGGAATCGGGACATACCAATCACAGTAAGGGAGAAGCCCCTATAGAGAGCCAGGAGCCCCTCGTTGTGGTAGATTTTAGAGAGGGTGTGCAGCACACCCCTGTAGGTCGCCTCCTTGTAGTTCTGGGCAATGAGACGTGTTTCTACCACCTCCAGAGGGTATGTTGTGAGTGCAGCAGTTATTCCTGCTAGGCCTCCAGCCACCATGGCTTGCCACTGTGATATATGGCCCAAACCATCCATATGTTGGTGGACAATCCTGCAAAATATGTAATGGTTAAAATAAAATGAAGCAGTAGGCTTTATACTTTTGAGAACATCTTTTCCTATCAGAAATAAAAATGATTAGATCATTATGGATCAGGACACGCCAGTTTCACAACATTTTGTACATTCTTTGCATCTTCAAAGTCAAAGTGTTTATTGTTGCATGCACCAAATTGCTTCAGCACAGCAAAATTCTTAAGACTTGGCAAGCATCATCATCTACACAGTAGACGTCATACATCTTGGTCCTTAGTATCAGGTGTTTCTCAATTTATCCACAGTTGAAAGAAATGAAAACAATTATGTAATTAACAAATGTAGGCTGCTGCAAGTAAAGGCCTGACACAGATAGAAGGCACCATTACACTGGGAAAGCTGTTTTTTTTTTATCCAGTCACAGTCACAAAGTTGTCTTAAGCCTATGACCATATTTTACAGCTCGTTCGTCTGTTTTGATACTAACAGTTGTTTGTGTGAAGCGATAGGCAAAGGCTAAAGGACACACGTCGAGACTCCGGGTACATACTGTACTGAACATTCAGAGGGGCGGGGCCTGATTTGTATACACATGTTCCATGCCACGTGACATTTCTCTGGCTATGAGCACTCAGACCATTTTAGTTTATACTCAGGAAGGAAACCCCATTTCCAGGAGCCGTAGCTTGCTGACAACTGAAACGCCCCGATGGATTGCGGCAGGGGTGTGGCAACACTTCTATGTTTCTGATTGGAGGAGAAGGTTAAGCGTGATTACGTAGTCACATCACATTGGATGAACGATGATAAACTTCGGCACGGAAGTTGAACATGAATCTACTGACGAACTGAATTCCTATCTCGCCGGAGTAGTTAAGGCATTATAACGCAGGCTACAGTGTAAGGGTGAAAGTGCACACCGTATAGAATAAAGGAGCACTGACACTTTATCATGTTCATACCATTAAAAATCTGGTCGTTAGCAACCACAAACAAATTGCACATCGATGTAACCCCTTTTCGGCTAACGTAAGCGTCACTAGTTCCCCTCCCAAAAAGTTCAATATTGCTCAAATTAACCATGTTACGTCCAATGTTGCTCACAAATTATAGAAGAGACCACGAGATCTCCCGATGTGAAACTAAAAACAAATACAGCCCACTAGGCTACCATTAATAGTCCAAACACGAGCGAGCTACCTTAGCAACCAACCGGACATTTCTCCCATTGTTTACAAACAGTCTAGAATTAGCCAACTAGCTAGCTCTGTTAGCATAAGTGAAGCCAGCATGCGTTTAACGTTACAAATAGGCTATGTGACAACCGGTTACATTTACGGCCTACATATGTTAAACATTTAGATAGCCTGATGCAGTGTACTTACTTCTTATAAGTTGCCAGATGGATTGCACTGTAAGGAAACAGTCGAAGACAGGAAACCATATTTCCCTTCCAAAACGCACGTAGACCTTCATTCTGGTAGATTAGTAAAAAGCTGTTAATAAAACCTCTTTTACTATGAAAAGTGCCTACTTGGCTTACAATTTTTACAACCTCCAAAGGGGAAGTTGTCGTTTTGCTGAAAACCCCAGCAAAACCAACACAGAGGGATCCCTGCGAGCGTGTCAATCTATCGTCTCTTTTAACAGTTGCCATTATTCTCGTTGATCCAATTTACCGTGCGAATACATACACCAACTAACTCAACACTTATTAAAGGTAGAGTTTTGTATCTGGTAAACATGGAACAGTTCAGTGTGTGAAGCAGCCGCGTTCTCCGAGACTACTGATGTTAGACCACATACCTAGAGAGAAGCTAATTCTGATTGGCCAGGGCAGCTACTGCCACACACAAAATTATAGGAGGAGTAGGGGCCTAACAGCTTGCTCAGCTGAGCACACAAACACACACCACCGATATGCTTTACATTTACATAACATTTAGTCAATCTAGCAGACGCTTTGGTCCAAAGCGATGCAAAAGGGAGAAAACAGTCAAGCTACGAGCAATATAACCTGGTGTAACAATAAATAGCCTACTACTTGACATAGGACATCTTTTTAAAAAAAAAAGAAAAGAAAAGGAAGTGCGGGAATGTTGCAAGTTAAGCACTAGTCGAAGTGCCAGTTAGGACAGGACAGGATCTCTGAAGAGTAATTGGGTCTTCAAAAGCTTCTTAAAGGTAGAGAGGGACGCCCCTTCTCTGGTAGTGCTAGGCAGTTATTCCACCAACGTGGCTTTATGAACCACCTCCACTTTCCTTATATTTGGCCTGTTTTTCTGTTAAAACCCCAATATTTGAATTCCTCCAGCACAAATTCACAGAATTCTCATGCCTTAAGTCATGATTATCATGTGTCTCGTAGTTGAATAGTTACCTCTGTCCTCTTCTGCCTGGCTTCTATTCATATTCTTGCAGTAGCCTACCAGCTGTGCAAACATAATCATACATTTTCTTCGTATTTGACCACCGGTGGTAGATGCTGATATAGCTCACAGAGATAAATTCAGCATGTTTCACTTCATGTGACTTCTTGTTTCTTGATTAGAAGCAACCCCTGAGAGAGGGTCTGCTCTCATCTTGAGGGTCAATGTAATAGCTAGTGCTTATACACACTCAAACTTCTCCAATCCGCTCATTCCATCTGTGACATAATTACTCGGGTTATACCCTTCCCTTATATGAAGAGACAAATTGATGATAAACCTACAATCTTTACAGATGAAACATCTGCAGAGTGAAATTAATTGTAGGTATGACAGCAGACCTTCTCTTAAATACATCATACTTCTGTGTGAATTAGGTAGAGTATTATGCCTCTTCCCAGCAGGATCATCATCCGAGCGTCAGGAATTAGCCTGGGAATGTAAGGAGCAATGTGTTTTTGGTGACCATGTGCGAGAGGGACCTCTAGTGGTGGTATTTAGATTTGTTGGTCATTATTTCATTGCATTCGATGAGAGGTTGGCGTTCCATGCACACACCTCCGTTTAGTGCTTTAGAATGTGTCGTGCTGTAACATGTCTTCATCAAATATAATGACAGGCTACCTTTGATCCCAAGAAGATTAAATCATTCAGAGCAGTTGATATGATCATTTCATTTAACAGATCAAAAAACTAGTTCAAAGAAAGTAGGCTCTCTAGGTCACTTTAACCTAGGTTTGGAAGTATTCAAAAACTAAAAGCCATAGCTTTCAAGGGCGTGAAAAAAGCATATTCAAGAGAAACCAGGTTTACTATCCTACGATACAAAGCATATTTGTTTCATATCAAAATAAATATCCATCATCATTTCAACAGAAACTAATTAAGACCGGCGCGCGGGTTTAGTCGGAGTTTTTTTTTTTCTTGTTTGCCGATTTTCTGTCAACGATTCCCGGGACACTGAAACAAAGGGGTGCACGAAAATTGGTGGGCATGTAGCCCCACTAGATTAGCGTGGAACCATTGATTTTCGTTTTGATCCGTTGCACCCCCGTCGGACTGGACCCCTTTCAATACATTGATTTATATGGTTATACACCAACTGGCCTGTAGGTGGCGCGACACAGTTTTCTTCGAATATCCCGAGAACCGGAGGTCCAAATTGTTCTTGTATGTTTGTGTTAAGGGGCCATGTCAACCCATACCATAACCAGTCATTACATATATAGCGCCACCTTTAAAATTAAAAAGCAAAAATTAGGTGTTTTAATCGCATGCCGGTATGTCAAAGTGCTCGAAAAATTACCAAATTTGCCAGGGTCATCAAGCATGTAACCGTCCATCTTCGGATGGAGCCATGGATGGAGCAAAATGGCTCTGTAGCGCCCCCTAGAACATTTAAAAAAACCCTGCGCATTAGGGTTATTTTGGCGTAGCTTGACGGAATTCGGTCTTCATCATGCTTGGACACACCAAAAAGTTTCTTGACGCCATGGTGGCAGGTCCACAGGAAGTCGGCCATTTTGAGCGGAAGATGCGTTTTGACGGCGTTTGCACACCTTGCATCTGATCGAACTCCTCCGACAGATTTAATCGGAACGCCTTGAAATGTGGTCAGGTTACTCTTCAGCCATGGGCGACTAAAAGTTATAGAAGATTTTCTCATTAGTCGGAAGTTGTGGGCGTGGCAGACCCTCAAACTTTGCCAACTTGCCAGTGCTTGCCACAAAACACAAAGTCTCTTATAACTCTTGCGTACATTGTTTGATCCAGAGAAAATGTCTTAGGGTGGACGCTGGATCCGGCCCCAACACGTATATGCCTGACTGATATCACCTATAGCGCCACCTGTTGGTGGTTGGAAACTTCACTTTGTTTCCTCACCTCGCATGTGATTGAACTCCTCCTACAGATTTAATGGTAATGCCTTCAAACGTGGTCAGGTTACTCTTCAGAAATGGGGAATTCAAAGTTATGAGAATGGTGTGGTGTGGGCATGGCAAACCCTCATATTATGCACTCTTCACAACTTCAGTCACTTATAACTTATGCATATATTGTCGAAAGTGCACAAAATTGAAAGTGGTGGATCATTATGAGACCCCCTGAATGCATGCCAAGTTTCGTGCAATTCCGTCCATTGGAGGCCATACAAATTTTTTTTTACACCAACTGGCCTGTAGGTGGCCTGACAGTTTTCTTCTAATATCCCGAGAACTGTAGGGCTTAGGAGGGCCACATGTTTTTTGTATGTTTGTCTTAAGGGGCCATGTCAACCCATCCTATAACCAATAATTGTATGTGTAGCGCCACCTAGTTAAAAATGAAAAAGCAAACATGAGGTGATGTAATTGCAGGTATCTCTGGCTGACATGGTCAAAACTGCACCATATTGCATGGTTAAAACTGCAACAGATACACACACATACACAGAAGACATTCGTATGCACACATACACACACAGTAGACATACAGCCGCGGAAAAAATTAAGAGACCACTTCAAAATTATCAGTTTCTCTGGTTTTACTATTTATTGGTATGTGTTAAAGTAAAATGTACATTTTAGTTTTATTCTATAACCTACTGGCAACATTCCTACCAAATTTCAAATAAAAATATTGTCATTTAGATCATTTATTTGCAGAAAAATGACAATTGGTCAAAATAGCAAAAATGATGCAGTGTCTTCAGATCTCGAATAATGCAAAGAAAACAAGCTCATATTCATTTTTAAACTACACAATACTAATGCTTACACTTAGGAAGAGTTCAGAAATCAATATTTGGTGGAATAACCTTGACTGGCCTGGCTGTGTGGCATGGAGCATTGCCCTGCTGGAAAAAACATTTCTCAGAGTTGGGGAACATTGTCAGAGCAAAAGGAAGCAAGTTTTTCTTCCGGGACAACGTTGTACTTTGCCTGGCTGAGGTTTGAGTCCGATTTCACAGTAGGTGCAAGACTCTCTGGCTTGTAGGCCTCTCCAGGTCTCCGTCTAACCATCAGACGACCATGTGTTGGGCAAAGCTGAAAATTGGACTCATCAGAGAAGACGAACTAGAAGACCCTCCAGTCCGCTTTTTTCAATCCTTATGGTCTTTTACAAACCTCAGCCAGGCAAAGTAAGACGTTGTCCCGGAAGAAAAACTTGCTTCCTTTAGCTCTGACAATGTTCCCCAACTCTGAGAAATGTTTTTTCCAGCAGGGCAATGCTCCATGCCACACAGCCAGGCCAGTAAAGGTGTGGATGGAGTACCACCACATCAGGACCCTGTCATGGCCAGCCCAATTTCGAGACCTGAATCCCTTAAAAAACCTCTGAAATGTGATCAAGAGGAAGATGGATGGTCACAAGCCATGAAAAGAAGCCGAGCTGCTTGAATTCTTGCGCCAGGAGTAGCATAAAGTCACCCAACGGCAATGTGAAAGACTGGTGGAGAGCATGCCAAGACACATGAAAGTTGTGATTTTAAATCAAGGCTATTCCACCAAATATTGATTTCTGAACTCTTCCTAAGTGTAAGCATTAGTATTGTGTAGTTTAAAAATGAATATGAGCTTGTTTTCTTTGCATTATTCGAGATCTGAAGACACTGCATCTTTTTTGCTATTTTGACCAATTGTCATTTTTCTGCAAATAAATGATCTAAATGACAATATTTTTATTTTAAATTTGGTAGGATTGTTGCCAGTAGGTTATAGAATAAAACGAAAATGAACATTTTACTTTAACACATACCAATAAATAGTAAAACCAGAGAAACTGATAATTTTGAAGTGGTCTCTTAATTTTTTCCGCGGCTGTATGTGTTTGGGTCAATTCAACTTTTCTTAACAACTTTATGTGACCTGTTTTAACAAACTACATTGCAAAAGAAAAATATACCAAAACAATCCACAAAAAAGTAGTACACAAAACATTACATAACCAAATCATCAAAATCTATCACAAATAATTCCTTTAATACATAAAAATGAAACACAAACCAATTTACACACAAAAAACACATAAAAACACCCTGACAACCATGACTAATTCTGTGCCAAAACCTACTGAACAGTTCGGTGGTCATATTTTGTAACGCTTTGCGTTACGTCTAGTTTAAAACTGTGTGCGTGCATTTTTTCTAATAATATATTGTAACATGAATTTGGTTGAATTACTGCAAGGAATCGGTATCAATTTTGTGGGCAGAACACCTGGACTAAAGTTATTGCATGTGTCAAATTGGGAAAAAAAATCTGTTCTGATGACTATCTTCAGATTATTTACTTTTTGTTGCTAATATGTAAAATGCCAAGAAGTCTTCTACTTGAGACAATGAAATATTGAAATAAAGCAGGCTACTAGCTCATTAATTACTATTTATTAAATCTCAGGAATAACAAACAAATCAATCACAAGCCCCATGACAGTAATGATACGATAATAATAATATCATACATTTACATTAACAATAATAAACCATTGCAATTAATGACCATATTGTCAAAAATATAATTTGGTGATAAAACCACAGGCCCGGGAAACACACATTCAGTTATTCACAGTATTTGTGTTCCCAGAAGAACATTTAGGGTGAATGTTTGTCTGTAGTTCTTCAAAATAGACTCTCTGATTTTGTGAATCCAACCCTCGTCCTCACAATGTCCATGTGTGGGATTTCCTCAGTGCCACTTCTTCTTCAGTGGGGGGAAAGAAGACTGGAATAGCCATATCGTACTGCCATGCAGTCATCTATTGCATCTCGTACAGCAAGTCTTGGACATTTGACGCTAGCTCTTCGAAGGTTGGCCGTTCTTCTGCTTTCTATGGATGGATCCCAGAGAGAGAACTGAGATTAAACTGGGCAGGGTGAATGCTCAAAAAATAAATCAGATATTCTTGCATGAAGTGTTGATAAAATGTATACAACTTTACCTCTCGCCAGCAAGTGCTCATGATTGAGTAGACTCTCTCGTTGGCCAGTTGGGGGCGATAGAGGCGCAGACCAGTCGACACCTTGTCAACTATTTCTGAGTTATTCAACCTTTCGTAGGGCATTTTCCCCAAAGTGTATATCTCCCACATTAGTACACCTGTAATCATCACATTATTTCATATTTCTTTATTTTTATTATTACATATGAGTGGGAATATGTTGATGATCTAGAATGGTTACTGCAATATGACTATAATGAAATATGACTATGACGACTGACCATATGCCCAGATATCAGACTTGCTACTGAACTTGCAGTACAGCAGAACTTCAGGAGGAGACCAACGCACTGGGAATTTTGTTCCCGCAGAACTAGTGTACTCATCATCCAGCACATACCTAAATGGAAAACAGATCAGATCATTACATTTACTCATTTTATGGAAAGCGACATACAGTGTAGTGCATTCTATCTGTATGTACGCTCCCTGGACCTTGGCGTTGATAGCACCATGCTGCACCAGCTGATCTCTATAGGAAGCAGACAGATCTCATCACAGATCTGATACTAAAGGATTACAGATATTTAATATCCTTTGACTGGGTGTTTCCTTGTGAATATACTGAATGCAATTCTCAGTCGTAACACTCATCACAGCACAGACACACTGCAGTACCTCGACAGACCAAAGTCAGTCACTTTGATGTCTCCATTGGCAGCTACCAAACAGTTCCTTGCAGCCTGGGGAAAAAAAGTGAATCAAATTACTTTGTGTTACAGATGAATAGGGGCTAGTCTTATCTGTCTTGGACCCCCCTGAAAATGAGATGGCACATCTCAAGGGGTTATTCAAAATAAAGAGAATTTCCAACAACTTACAAAGTCTGTCTGCAACACTTACGAGATCTCTGTGGATGAACTGTTGAGACTCCAGATAAGCCATTCCTTCAGTCACGTCCTTGCACATCTCTAAGAGGTGAATAGGGGTAGGACCTTTCAGGGTTTCCCGAAGATAAGTCAGCAAACATCCGTTTGAGAGGAACTCCGTGACAATGTAAATGGGTCTTTGTGTCGTGCAAACACCGTATAGTTGGACCAGGTTTTGGTGACGGAGCTTCCTGGTTTCATTGAGAGACAAAAATGAAATGCTCAGCCTTTCCACTTGTGTAACCCAAACCTTTGGTAGTCAGAACTATCTATGAAACTAAATAGATCAATTCAGTGTTGTAACTTCTCACATCATGACTTTGGCCTCTTCAATGAAGTCAAGCTCGGACATTGATCCCTCTTTGATCATTTTAATGGCTACATCGTGCTGTCCCTGCCACTTCCCGTACTTAACCACCCCAAACTGCCCACAGCCAAGTTCCTTTATAAAGGTGAGGTGAGTAGGGTCAATCTCCCAAACACCTGAACAAAATGAAAAACAGCAGCAGGTAGGAATATGTAGAATAGCCAACTTCAGCTTATTAACAGGGCTAATGTATTCTGATTATTTAGACTTGGTATCTCATATATTGAAGTGAATATTTATAATAAGAGAATAATAGTAATAATACATCACATCTTTATAGGGCTTTTCACAGTTCTCATAGACGCTTAAATATAAAATGAATATGAAATATTTTGATTTCCCCAAATTTTGGTAATACTCACCATACCCAAGGCCAAATGGGGATGGTGCACTATCAGCTCGGTTGGACACAAAATGCTTCAGCCTACTAACTAAACCTACAATAGAGAGTGGGCAAGTAAAGGTTTAACGTTTAAGTAGTATGCTGTACAAAACAACTCACTGTTGTGAATTTTTGCTTTACCTGCTGAGTTATGCTGATGGTAGTTGATGAGGTCCGGGATTGAGCTGAAATTGTGTGACTGCGCCAGATAGAACTGGCCTTGCGAAGTGGTGCAAATATTGTAGTGTTTACACATGCCAACAGTCTCCCTGGTGGAGAGGCCAAGGATTTAGTTTTCAATGAATATGGTCAGTAAGAAAAAAAGGTACAGGTGAGATATGTGCATTAAGTCATTTCAGATGGCTACTGCAGTGTCATGGGCTTCTTATGCATCTGATCCCAGCTCTGTGTAGCCTGCATTGTGTGGACAAGCACAGTCCCACAGTGGACTCAAGCTCGGAACTTAGGGGATTGGAAGCCCACGTGCTAGCAAAAAGGCTTAAACCCATGGGTGCTAGCGTCTGTTGCCAGCACATCTCTTAAGTTGTGAGGTTTACTTAAGAGTGAGGTTTACTCACTATACAGCACTGTACCTGATGGCTATTGTTACATCTGGACAGGAGACTCCGATCCACCATCTCCTATCTGCTCTCATTTTCACTTTGGCTTTTTTTTTCTTCTTCAATTGCATGTTCTGCTTTCTGCTCATTTACTGTCACTCTCGATCAGATCTCCAGAAACTCACCCCCCAGCTTTTGAGAACACCGACACTGTGTACTTCCCAGCTTTGCTGGAGTCTCGTACTAAGAATCCACCATCTTTGTTCTGTGAAGCACAACATATAGTACATAGGATTTCTGGTACAAATCAGCTTTTGAAAAGAAGTTTATATTTCTACTTTCATTATATTTGGCCTGTTTTTCTGTTAACCCCCCGATAATATTTATTTTCCCCGGCCCAAATTCATATAATAAACATTTATCATGTCTTGTCATGATAATCGTGTGTCTCATAGTTGAATAGTCACCTCTGTCCTCATTAAATGTTCTGCCTGGCTTCTATTCATATTCTTGCAGTACCACCTGTGCAAACAAAAACATACATGTTGTTAGTATTTTTACACTGTGGGTATCTGCTCATAAAGTTCATAGAGATACATTCAGTAGTGGTATGTTTCACGCTTCTTGTTTCTTGAGTAGATGCAAACCCTGAGAGATTCTGCTTTCATCTTAAGGGTCAATGTGATAGCTAGTGCTTATAATACTCACTCAAACTTCTCCAGTCCGTTCGTTGCCTCTGTGACATAATTAGCTGGAATATACCCTTCCTTCCTACAAAGAGAAAAAAAAGCCACAGTGTTTATTTGATAAAACACACAATCAACAAACACATCTATAGAGTGAAATTAATTGAAACTCGATTTGAGTCAAGAAATGAGGTCAGGTATGACAGCAGAAGTGTGAATTAGGTAGAATTACTGGCACGTAGACCCTGAATTATGCTAGTCATATTTTACTAATTTAATATTTCTGTAACCATCTCTTCAGTTTTACACACCCGTATTTATCTCTGGCCTTCCACCAGTTGGCATCGCTCATTTCCAGGATGGTGTACTCCTCGTCCTTCCTCAGCTCCAAGTCTGTGGGCGCCATGGGTGGGTATGAGTACTCTGCTATCACGGTGCTGCCTGGGCAAGGGCCCTGCTGCTGGGGCTGCGGCGGGGGCTGTGGGGGGAGTGGTCTGGAGGGCTTCTCCTGGTGGGGGGCACACAGGTAGGGGATAAGAGTTGGACATATATATGTACGATGATTGTGAGAAAGAAATAAGAGAGAGAGAGAGAGAGAGAGAGAGAGAGAGAGAGAGAGAGAGAGAGAGAGAGAGAAAGAAAGAACGACAGTTCTTCACGTGGAGAAATTACTGACCTCCTCTGGTGTGGGTGGGAGAGGTTTTTGGGATTTACGATGTCTTTCGGATCTGTTAGCAAACCCTTCAAAAGAAATCATATGAAAAGCTTTAATTTAATGAACACACATTCTCTATTGTACCACAACATTTCAGCATTACAATCTATGCCCTTTCTATATCTATGCACATCATATGAAAACTACTGGATTGTTCAAGCAACGTCAAAGCAGCAATAAGGAGTTCTGTTTCAAAGCTAGCAAGCTAACTACCTAAAAGGCATGCAAAAACCTTGCAAACACCACCAATAGCGCAGCTCACACTGAAAGAAGCTTGCCAACACACTAACTTTTGGCAGTAAATCTGGCAATGTCATGCTGTGAAAGCTTTTCTTCCATTTTTGCAGGGTGTTCCAGCCCGGTACACAGAACTACATTGGGCATATCCTGGATGCCTAGGTGTTTATCTGTCCTTCACATGACCATATGCTATCAAAATGCATTTGAGGATTGTACCAAATCTAGTTGCCTATAAAACCATACCTCAAAAAGTGTCAAATTGTTGCATATTGTTACTTTAATGTGTCACAGCCCCTTACCTCCATTCCTGGTTTCTAGCACCCGGCAGCCCATAGCCTGTTTCACAGCCTGCTGACAGCATCTCCATATGCCATCTTCCCAGAAGCGAGGGTGGTACTTATGCATCAGGTCCTTGTTGAACCTTACAACTTGAACACAAATGTGTTGGAAGACATTTCCATTAAACCAACACAAGATTTGCATGAGTGGCGAGAACTCGAACAAGATAGATAAATAGAGTCATTCAGTGTTGAATGACAAGCATAGGGTGTGTCATGATTTTGGCCTTGATTAGCACACTGACCATGCCTTATTTTGCGTATCCATAGTTTCCGGATGTCATCTGACTTGGAAAAAACGTAGAGAGGTCCTTCATCATAAATGATCTGTGTTTAAAAAAGGAGACATCTTTGTGAAGTAGCACTGATGCTAGCTGCAGTATTAACCTACTTTTGCCACTATTGCCTTAAGACTATTGTTTTTTGAGATGAGGTGCTTTTGATTTTCGCCTAAGGTAAATCACACAAACACCAACCTTCTGTGCATTGCTTCTGACTGAGAAATTCAGACATCGGAATGTGCTAAATGTCTAAATGTAGAATCCTTTTTCCCTTACCGTAGAAAGGAGCAGTCACCGTGGCAAAACAAAAAAGTAATTGTGTTGGAATTCTAAAGCGGGGAGGTATGGCAGTGTATGAGGGGCATCATAAAAAGTAGCATTACATAGTAAAATGTGATGACCACTCAGGGTGAACGGCTGCCTGCTTTATCAGTGTGTGTGTGTGTGTGTGTGAGTGCGTGTGTGTCTGCATGTGCGTGGTATTCAAAGTTGCAACACCTGCTGTGCTCATGGCCTTTTTTCAAGAGCCCTGGTTTCACTTCTCACTATACACTTTCATGAAGTCAAATCATGTCGCCTCTCCATCGTGGTAAGAGCGTATCGGGGGAACTGCACTGGCTCGGTGGTGTAAAATGCATATGGATACATGAACAATCGATGCCTAATTCACTTCCTATCTCTGGTAGGAATCAAAGAATGTGAACCATAAGTATGTACATGCCAGGCTTGTCAACAGTTTCAAAGCACCAAAGATTTGAAACCACAGCTACCCTTTTTTTTTATCACATTCACTATTAAGAGTTGTAGCACAGCAGCTCATCTTATCAATACGTTTACTCTAAGTTGTTAAGTTTCAATGAAACTCTAGGAATGGCATGGGTGAGAGGGAAAAGATAAGAAGTTTTAAAAAGTTCATCAGTACAAGTTTTTGGTCACACTTTATTGGGATAGTACCCTATAGACTATCTACAGAGGTTCAGACTATGAACAAACAATCTGTTGAAACTCTGTTGACTATAATTTATGGTGATGGTTGGTTAAGGTTAGGGATTTGTTGTTAGAAAGACTGTCCTTGAATTTCAATCAACCATCTGTAAAGTGTAGGCGGACTATCAATATAAAGTCTTACCAATTTTTCACCTACATATGAGGAGGAACTCACCTGGAAAGGAAACTGTCGTTCAGGTGGAGAGTTGTCCTCTGGTATTACAGTCTCCACACATTTTATCTTTTCGAGTTCGATGGACCCCTTTAAACTTTTCTTTTTCTGTTGAAAACAGCATATTGAGCCACCATGTTGGTCAGCTAAACTGTCACGCATTCAGAGATCCTTAACAGCATGTGAAAATTCCCTTACTTGATGTCTGTGTGATGGATAGCTTACCCCTTACTTGATGTATGTGTGATGATGTATGTGAGTGCATAGCTTACCCCTTTCTCAGGGTCATAGTCATAGTAGGAGATCTTGTCATCTGAGAGAACAAATAATCTCTCCTTGTAGTTTAAAGGTGAAGTCTTTTTCTTCTGTTGCGAACGTTTTATGAAGAGCTGCTCTAGGTTCCTTTCTGACATGATGCCTCCGCCTACTTATCTGAAAGCCACAAAGATTTTTGACAAAAGCAAACAACAAGAATGGGTTTTTAAATCTTGAAATGTAAATAACTTTGAAATTACTAATAAAGGCATTATCATCAGGTCTTAAAGGAGATGCTTCTCGCTACAATGAATAGCCCCTGCTGGCCATTTGGGAGCCTTAACCAGAACTGCCTGTGGTGCCCTTCCCCACGTCAAATAAATAAATATAATAGTTATAATACACTACCGTTCAAAGGTTTGGGGTCACTTAGAAATGTCCTTATTTTTCAAAGAAAAGCACAGTTTTCTTCAAAGAAGATGACATTAAATTAATCAGAAATACACTCTATACATTGTTAATGTGGTAAATGACTATTCTAGGTGGAAATATCTGGTTTTTAATGAAATATCTACATAGGTGTATAGAGGCCCATTTCCAGCAACTATCACTCCGGTGTTCTAATGGTACATTGTGTTTGCTAATCGCCTTAGAAGACTCATGGATGACTAGAAAACCCTTGAAAACCCTTGTGCAATTATGTAAGCACAGCTGAAAACTGTTTCGCTGGTGAGAGAAGCTATAAAACTGGCCTTCATTTGAGCTAGTTGAGTATCTGGAGCATCACATTTGTGGGTTCGGTTCGGTGAAAAGATGCTAGAAGAGTGCCTGACGCCATCTGTCAAGCATGGTGGAGGTAATGTGATGGTCTGGGGCTGCTTTGGTGCTGGTAAAGTGGGTGACTTGTACAAGGTAAAAGGGATTTTAAATAGGGAAGGCTATCAACCCATTTTGCAACACCATGCCATACCCTGTGGACAGCGCTTGATTGGAGCCAATTTCCTCCTACAACAGGACAATGACCCAAAGCGCACCTCCAAATTATGCAAGAACTATATAGGGAAGAAGCAGGCAGCTCGTATGCTGTCTGTAATGGACTGGCCAGCGCAGTCACCAGATCTCAACCCCAATGAGCTGTTGTGGGAGCAGCTTGGCCGTATGGTAAGCAAAAAGCGCCCATCAAGCCAATCCAACTTGTGGGAGGTGCTTCAGGAAGCGTGAGGTGAAATTTCTACAGATTACCTCAACAAATGAACAGCTAGAATGCCAAAGGTCTCCAATGCTGTAATTGCTGCAAATTGAGCCTTTTTTGACAAAAGCAAAGTTTTAAGAACAAAATTAATATTTCAAATAAAAATCATTATTTCCAACCTTGTCAATGTCTTGACTATTTTCTATTCATTTTGCAACTCATTTCATAAATACAAGTGTGAGTTTTCATGGAAAACATGAAATTGTCTGGGTGACCCCAAACTTTTGAACAGTAGTGTATATATTGATAATAAAAATGCCAAGCGTTTCATATAATTAATATAAACCAATAACAATAACACAAATAAGTCATGCAAATTTGAAACAGATTGGGGAAGTAAGGCAAGAATGACTTCCAGGTACCAGCCAGGTAGTTCATGCAGCTTCTGCACAAATTCTGAGCTCAACCTGTCAACCTGGACATGATAGGTAGAGCCAGGCAGACCAGTGAATACATTTAAGACGTGGTCTTTCTGGTCATAGGTGGACTGTTGTTACATTGAGTGGAAGGGAGTCTTGTATGTTGCCAGAGGCAATACTCCAAGCAACATGGCATCAGGCAGTAGAACCTGCCGGGTGGGAGATCCAGTCCAGCTCATCATCAGAGGGCAGGTGCACTGTCTGTTTCTGAATGCTAAGAATTCGCTCAGTAACACTGCCCTCTAATAAAATAGCCCAGATTAAAACTTTTACTGAGGTTTGTATAATTTGGATACTTGCGTGCACTCATGATTAATGAGCTAAAAGTGTGCTATTTTCAAGTACTAATTATGTACGTAGTAAACTTAAAATATGTTAGTAGTGCTGATAAAAATATACTTAAGTACTATTTTTTGGAGACACCATTAAGATGCACTTAAATATAACATACATCTTCTTCCACACTCGTTCTGTACTTTGATTCAGCTTGGAGTATACTTAAATCCTCTTCTTAGATAACTGTTAATACATTGAGAATACATAGGAAATGTATAATTCAATAAGAATATGTGGGTATGACATTGCATGTTGTAGATATATTTCAATGTATTATCCACACTCTTTGATTGAATCATAAATACATTTCCTATACATTATAAGTGTAGTATTGGTTATCTGAAAGGTGGATTCAAGTTGAAACAAAGTACATTTTTGGACAGAATTAGTCAAAAAGATGTACCTAAGTATATTTAAAGGCACCCAGTGCAACTTTATATAAACATTCAATGAAAAATAAACATTGAATTTCTAGTCTTTTTTACACGTAGTAAGTTTCAATAACTCCATACCATTACATATCGACATTCAAGGAGCAAAGATGAGACGTGGTGGTGTGGTGAGAACTGATAGAAAATCGTAAACAACAACAATCGCTGGTGGGGAGAGGCCATTTTTCCATTGACTGGAATCCTGCTTTATTTATTGTAGGTAACAAAAAATAAAGAAAATGGCGGCGATTGTTGTTGTTATCGACTTTCTATCAGTTCTCACCACACAACGACGTCTCATCTTTGCTCCTTGAATGTCGATATGTAATGGTATGGAGTTATTGAAATTTACTACGTGTAAAAAAGACTAGAAATTCAATGTTTATTTTTATGCCTCGAAAGTTGCACTGGGTGCCTTTAAGTGCATCTTAATGGCGTCTCAAAATAGTAGTCAAGTACTCTTAGTTGTATTTAAGTTTATATTTGGTAGTACTAATGATACATCATAAGTATACTTAGTCCATTTTTATTGCTCGAAAATAGCACACTTTTAGTACATTGATTATAAATGCAGGGCAAGTACCTTAAGTGTATTTAAATGAAGTCCATTTTGCTCTGTATCTGTTTTTAAGTACAAGATTAAAAATAAATATAGCCAACTTGATGCAGTATAATGATGTATTAAACAATGGTGTATTGTCATTCTATGACATTTGCTGTAAATGGACGGAAGGCTGTGTGTTAATGATGTCTTAAACAACTGTCTTGGAATAAACCACACGCCCACTTACTTTTTCCATTTTGCCCCTAGACTAGGCTGGTAACATTACATTTTGCCTATAAGATCTTAAGCTTTCTTCCAAACTTGGATGTTTTTTGCCTAGTATGTGAAGGCATTGGGTAGGCTTCACAAATGAACGAACGTTCAAGAGATGCAAGGGTGTCCTAATCCTTCAGGTCATTATGTCTATGAAATATTTTGTAACGTGCAGGGGGTAGCGTGTATGTGTATGAGTATGTAATGTAGTTATACCAGAAATGTAGCAGGATGTTAATGTTTAATTGTGTTTGATTTTGGAATGTACGTGTGTCTTCCTACTTGACAAAAAACATGACATTTCTGTTACCATTTTCAGGCTGTGTGATACGTGTAGAGCCTGTGTAGTAAGCGTATGACCGCCTTTAGCCACCGTGTTTTGTAGAGATTAGACCTCATGTGTTTTCCCATTCAGTATCAGAGTTTCTTGTGTTTCACAATAAACAGCAGAAGAAAGCAAATGAGCCTGAGCGTCGTTCTAAACTCTATAACTATACATCATATCTATAACTATGACGATATCTATAACTCTACATCACAATAGAGTGCATAGCTTATATGTATAGAATGATGTATTAGTCTGAAAGGTGGGAGGAGATTATTGTTTTCTATTCAAATGTATTTGTATGTATTCATTTTGTGATGGACGGCGTGTACGTAATGGTGGCCCTTAAGGAGCTGGCACAAGCTGATGGTTCCAAACAAGTATGTCGTTTTTATGCATCTTTAGTCTTTTTTTTTTAGGTGTTAATAATGCATTCACAGAAAAGGAATTCAAATATATGCAAAAAAAAGCCCCTGAAACAGAGAAACAAGATGCAGCGATTTCACAGGAATATTGTGAAACCTTGTTTTTCCTGGTGCAGTCAGAATGACATCAACTGCTCAGTCACTTTAGAGGCACTCAAACAAACAAGGCTGACTTTCAAGTCAGTTTTTTATTGCACAAGCGATTCACTGCAACACAAACGTGTTATATATGATAGGCGATCCAGGACACACACACACACACACACACACACGCACGCAGGCCTGAGGTCGCTGTGAATTCACGCTCTGCTTTTAACCCATCCCGGATCGTACTTCCTCCAGGAGCAGTGGGCAGCTTCTCAGCGCCCAGGGACCACTCTTTACATTTACACAACAAAAATAGTTGCAGCAGGTTATAAGGACATGTAAGGACAATATCAATGAATCTATGGGCGTCAGTGCTAATGGTCTGATGGGAGAACCTTAATCACTTGTGTCAGACTAGTGCATTGTCTTCTTGTGCGACTTGAGAGCAAGTATTTGACAGGACAATGAATTAAAGTTTTCTTCCCCGGACTGTTTTTTGTGAAACTTCTGCAACGTGTCCGTGCAGCATTGCTTCTTCTCAGTGCGCTGAGTTCGAAAGGTGTGATCAAGTTATGAAAGCATATCTAACATATTTTATTGTTTAATTTAGTATGAGCATTTTGGATATTGTATAATTATAATATTAGAATGTTTTTTAACACATCTATTGCTGGACATGGGAGGACTCGATCAGGGTTTGGGCTTATGGGTGGCCCCACTTTTTCATCTCCAGGATGGGACGCTGCATCGGTAAGCCCACCTCTGTCCGGCAGAGGCTGGAAGTGGCCAGGTATCAGCGTCCAGGTATCAGCGACTGATTAGCAGACATTTGCATGGGGCCCTCATGCTGTGTCAATGACACTCTTTGTTTGTCGTTATTTCCTGCCCCTGCACATCTGTTTCCTGCACCCATATCGTCCTGCTCCGTGTTCCAGGCCATCGAGCCACTTATCCAGACAGAGGCTCAAGCTATCAGCGGCATACAATACACCACAACTCCACCCCACCTCCCCCCTTTCATAATACACTTCCAATGGTTCCTGCTCTTTTTGTGTTGTCATTAAGGTTCATTAAGCCAAACGAACCACCCGAGTCTGTCATGAATTGTATATGTAAAACTCAATGTCACAATTTTTTTTGAATGACTATGTAATTTTGAGTCTGGGTGAAGAAATTGAGTTCACAGGAACTTTATCAGCAGCATCTCTGTGGTTGTCTGTCCCCCTCCTACACATCACAAGGCTCCCATTGATTCAATACTGAGGCGGAACAAGAGGTAAAGAGAGATATGGGTATTTGTTAATCATTTGGTCTTTGGGATAATGAAAGCTTTGTGCCTTGGCTTATAATGATAAGCCATATGCCCTGAGTAGAAAAAAACAACTAAATTCACCCAAAAACATTTGTCCCTCCATTTGGACACAGGGACACGATTAATATGGTACAAAAAAAAAAGGGATAAAAAACAGGCCCCTTTATATCAAGGCCATGTGGGGACTGTAGGCTAGGATTTTCTCAATAATGTGTACCAACATTTGTGAACCAGAGTTGGCCTGAGTATGAGATGATGATGAGATGTACGCCAACTAAAAACAGACCTGCTTTAAAAAACATTTGAGCATTTCCTGGTTTTCTAAAGCTGCTGCTGACACCAGTTTTGTCACCCTGTCACCACACTGTCACCCATGCAACAGCAGAGTATTTGTTAACTTTTTAACACTTTCAACACCACTCTACATTTACACGTCTCCCTTGTTATTGGGCTCCGTTTTATCTTTCCTTAATTAAAAGATTCCTTTACTGTTGCCTTTGTGTTTTGTGATGTTCTGGAGAATTTAGAATTGTCTTCTTGTGTTGTATTGGAATTATTTTATGGTTACCTGAAGGGACAATTGCTTATAATACCACAAACTGGGGAAGTTGCATCAATGCTACCCTACAGTATAAAGGAAGACACTCATTCAGAAGGGTCAGCTTGCACAGTGACTTAGTTTGCCATGACATTCTTATACGTACATCAAGCAGAAATGTACATTGTGCTTTCTGTATTCACCTATGCAACCCGACAATGGCATTACATGTCATCTTTATTTATAATGTTGCATTATAGCACACAGGGCCAAAGGGACAAGAGCCTGAGTGTTGTTTTTAATCTACATAACCAAATACCCGGCTAAATGTACACCAACACGCTGATACACACTGGAGCGGACAACAGCTGCTAATATTACCTTGATCATCCAAGGACCTAAGTAATTGATTGTCCACTGCCACTTAGGCCACAGAATATTACTTCAATGTAATCGCACAGCACATTATGTTATGGCCTGAAAAAAAAAAGCAGTTGGTGTAGCCTATTGAGCAATGATAACCTTGCATGTCCTCCCTCAGAAAGCTTCCTGACTGATAAGTACTCTGAGTGCATGGTGCTGATGTTAGGGGGGACTGTGTGCAAGATAGGCCTGGCCACAGCTTATCTGGCCACAAGTGAATCCTCACCGCAATATTATATTTACAGTTGTATGTAGAGATATTTACTGAATGCTTAGCTGTCATGGAGGGTGATGAGAGTTCTTGTTTTTAACAAGCTGATACACAGAAGTCGTGTGGGCAGACATGTGGTTCATAAGAATTGTTGAATTTCGCTCTCACCTCGCTGTGCTCTGACTGCCAATATTTACTGTCAGATGAACCATGACATCTGCATTAGTGAGAGGGAAGTGCGGGGCCGGGTTGCAGTTGCTTGCGTGGGCTTTAGTCTCTGGGGTCACAACTCAGTTTAGCTCACAGAAAGTAAGCTAATCGACCCCAAGAATGGTAGTGTTCCTGGTTGCCTGATATCTTATTGTTGTATTTTATTTTTAATAGCGCCAAAACTAAAAAAAATTAAATTGTCTCAAGGCGCTTTACAGAGCCCAGGGCGTGAAGCTCCCTGGAGTAAGCACAATGGCAACGTTATCTTGGTTGAAACTCACATCGCAGTGTTTCTCTTCAGGGTTATGCTGGGTCAAGTATTTTTTACTGAGGTCCACTATTGGGAAGCTGATGAAGACAAGGAACCCAAATGTTAAGAAAGCCACCCTCTGCATTTGCCATGCATGTGGAGCTGCCATGCCATATGGCTTCTGACGCTGTAATGGTTGTGTGCAGACATCATTTCAGCAACTTACATTTGTACTTTATGTCATATGCTATTCACAGCAGTTTTTTTTTGTGCTTTTCTAGTCCTCTTTTCATATTTTCATCATCTCTTTCTGTGAGAAGGATGGAAGCAAAATAAATCAGCATATGAGTTACTAACATACAAGTTAGTTCTTACAAACCAACCACTGTAAAAGCACTGGAATGGATAAATAGCCCATCAGTTATTGCAAAAGAGCCCTTTATTCTCATCATTAGTGTGGACATTTTGCATGCAAAAGCAAATGTATTCGGCCTGCCTGACAGTATGAATTTGCATGGAATAGCCGCAGTGCAATAGAAGTTGAACGCCAACTGAATTTGATTAAACAGTCAGCAGTACTGTGGAAGTAGCAGTGTACCACAGATGCTAATCACATGGTTTTAAAAAAAACGCAGTGAGGAACCAAGAGGGACTGTGACAGTGCTCTGTCTCGATCTCTGTCCCCTTTGTCAAGTGAAAATGCACAGTGAAAGATCCGTAGAGAGACAACAGCTAACATAACAGCAGGCCCTAATAGGCTGCTGCTCTTTATTCTTTCACTCTCACTTTGGTAGACCACATTTCCTTTGAAACATCTTGTCACAAAATGCATGTATTCTAAATAAAACAGTTGCACGACCATGTTGGTATGCTTCTGGGTGTCCAAGTATACACTTCTCCCAACTTGCTAAGGTTGCCAGCTGTATTACCTCATTGTGTTGTGGTAATAATGGATAATGGGTATGCATTTGGCCCTATCACATGTGCCCAATAGAGGGACCCCCACTGTCAGAAGAAAATGGACAAAAAAGTGACGCTTACCTTGTTCTCTTCCTGACACGTCTCTGCCAATTGTATGCTATGTGACGGCTGTTAAAAGAGCTGATGTGGATGTAGGAGAATTCTGAGTGAGTTGCACTGTAGGCTGGTTGTGACACACAGTAGAGAAATAAACCCCACCCTTAGAGAGGATTTGACTTTAGTTAGTTCCCCTTTTGCTTCCTGCTCTTTCTGCTCATTTTCATATGAGCTCATTTTAATTCAGGCATTATAGAAGACTAAACATTTACAAGTCATTGCATTTCTTTACCCACTACACCTGCTAGCCAACTTTGGATAGTATTTTATTGAATTAATTAGTCTGTTCATTATTTTCTTATTTTCAAAACACAACATTCAATCACTTGAATAGGCAATGACCATAGCTAAACTATGCTTTTCATAATATAACCACCGCTCGTAATTTTTTCAATGTTACCTGCTCATGATAGCCTTTTGCCTATACAAATGGACTGAAGTGAATTATTTCTTAAAATGAAAATTATTTAAAATTAATTTTGAAGTAATAAAACATCTGAAAGCATTCATTTAGAGTTCCCATTTAGAGATTGTAGTGTATATAGTTTAATTTCGGGATGATAAATGCTAATACAATTACTGTTAAAAAAAACTGTTTACAGTCATTGCGCTGATACACTCAAGGCTACGCAAGGTAGCCTACATGCTAAACATCCAAACCGCAAGAGGGCGACGTCAACAAAATGAATGCGCCAATTGACAAGAAAAAAAAAACGTATATTAGGAAAGCCTTCCGAGGTCAACGTCCTCTTCCCTCTTGCAACGGGTTCGCCAACATGGTAAGCCAAAATTCCAGCCTGAACCCATCTGTAAAATCTTAAGTAATCCATTAGTTTGACTAAATAATTTTGTCATCTTGTTAATTCTGTGAAGTAATAAGTATCTTAACAATGCATCAAGTGTATTATTTCATTCAATTTATTTGCGCAGACTCAAAAATGATATGAAGTGTTTGGATTGCTTTACTTCCCAGATCTATGCCTATGTTATGGCTGTCTCAAGGCCTTGTCGTTTTTTGGATTTAGGCATTATGTCCTCTGTACTAATTATATGCATTGTATTATGAGCGTTTAAGCCTGAAGTCACCATTGAGTCAGGGAAATTATTACCTCGACTTAGTTGGATAGCTAGCCAGATGTACCTAGCCTGAATGCTAATGAAGCTTATGCGGTTGTCCATCCCTGTATTATCAGGTGAACGTGCCGAAGACCCGGCGCACTTACTGCAAAAAGTGCAAGAAGCACCAGCCTCATAAAGTTACCCAGTACAAGAAGGGAAAGGATTCTCTTTACGCACAGGGTAAGTAGAGTTGTCATTCTCGATTCCGATTTAATAAGCCATGATGGGCCTACATTACCGACCTGACTAGTTAGCCTACAACTTAGCCGGCTAAGAAACCGCCGACGATGTTAACCGCTTTGCAATTGTGTAGGTAAGCGGAGATACGACCGTAAGCAGTCTGGATATGGTGGCCAGACCAAGCCTATTTTCCGTAAAAAGGTAAGTTTTCATGTTCCGAAGTTGTGTGTACCATTGTGTTTGCTTATACGTCAGTACACTACGTATGTCATGTGTTTCTAGGTATAGTCATTCAGTTCATTAAGACATTGCCTCAGACATCTTATTTGCTGGTGTTGTTGTGATAATAGGCCAAGACTACAAAGAAGATTGTGCTGAGGCTCGAGTGCGTCGAGCCAAACTGCAGATCAAAGAGGATGGTTCCAATTAAAAGATGCAAGCACTTTGAATTGGGTGGAGACAAGAAGAGAAAGGTATGTTGTCTCTCGGTTCTACACGAGGGCATTCATGTCTTTAACTCTTTTGAGTGGATAGTTGTATCAATCACCAACTGTCAGAGAATGGTAGTTTGTGCTGTGTTGACATAATTACTAGGCTGGAAGGCTGAACTTTTTGATGGATCAATCGTGGATATTTTCAATTTACTTGTTAATTTTAGACATGCATTGCTTATTATGCTGATCGATTTTAAAAGTAACATTTTTAGTCTTGGCAATTCCAAAAATTGTACTGTTTCATTTGTTGAGCACAGATTTTTGTTGATCTCGTAAGGTATTTGTCAACATGGTTTGTGTGTCCTGAGGTGCTAATTTGTTTTCAATCTACTTCTAGCTCTGATCTAATTTGTTTTGCTGCATACTGAGCTCTAAAATATAATTGTACTCTAGGCATTAAGTGTGACTGCACTATAGAATGTGCTTTTTGGACATGGGTCAACCATTTGGGATTTCACTACATCTTGATATTCATATACTCTCAGTCTAGTTAACTTCCTGGTTAGCATGCTAACTTAAGTGCATATTTGGCCAACACAAAGCACAGGCAGTTGGCTTTACCCATAGCACCTTTAAATAATATATGCCTTTCTGCAGTCTAATTCCATCTTGATGAATTTTATTTTGCTGTTGGGATTTACTGAATAAGATGGTGATTGTGACTGCAGAGTTGTTGTATGGTACAACCTGTGGTCTAATTCCTAAATATGAATGGTCTGTGTAGTGGAGATGGGAAATTCAGGATGCTTTGAAGGATAGTTTTATTGTGCATTTAAACTTTTCATATTGGTGAGGTATACAATTGGGCCTCAGATGGCGTCTGAACTGGTATACCTGTGAGGATGGGGAAATCATTGCTAATTCCGATGTCAATCACTTTGACCTCAGGCAGCATTCATAGAACTGTGTTTAAAAATGCATTAGGGCTACAAAATATCTAATGTTCAAAGTTGGTACATTAGAAACGGTATAATTGATTTGATTGTGGTCGGCTTCATTTCTTACCATGAGGATGGAACATTGTTAACCTTTTTGAGGTTCATAGTTTGTTGTTACTGACAGTTGGTGGTCTTTTGGTAATGCATATGCAGCAGGTACTTGTGGGATGGTTTAAGAGTGCCTATGGGAAACTAACTTTCTTCTGTTTCTTTGTGTTTCAGGGCCAGGTCATCCAGTTCTAAGCTGTTTCATCTAGTGACCGGACTCTGTTTTCAATAAAGTGCTAAAAATGAACCTTATGTGTTGTCTTCACTTAACATTGGTCAATTGATAGGGTCTCTTGAGACTGACAGTATACAAATATATTGAGGTAACCGATAAAGTAGGTATATACTACTTTAATGGGTAAATAGTGAGAGAAATTCAGAGTTTGGGTGATCAAATAGCAGACAGAAGTTGGTGGAACATGTTTAAACTTATTTAAATTGTATTTCAATGAGTCACAGTAGTCCATTTTAAATGTTGGAGTAGCTACAGAAAGGGGAAGGTCCTTTCAAATTTTGAATACAAAAAAGAAATACCAAGACTAGTACCAAGAGGCTTCTCATTCAATTTGGTAGAAGAGAAACATGCTGTCAATTCTCAAACACAATTTATAAAAACATCAATCTCATACAATGGGGTAAAGGTTTGAGGCTTGGGTGGGGAATAATCATTGGCAGTACAAACCTTGGTGTGAGTAGGAGTTAAACCTCATCTAAGGGCTGGGTTGAGGGTGGTATGGCTGCCGGACACTGAAGCAGGATTAGGGTAAGGTAAAGAACTGGTCTGTGACCACCTTGGCCATATTCAGTGGCTCGCTTTTTCAGTGGCCTCTAATACACCTGATAGGTGGCAATACTTAGCCTGGTGACACCAGCCTACGTATTTCCGCCTGAATTGATTTCAAGCTCATACTCAGTCTGGCCCAACCCTGCTGACAATCGTCTCCAGGCCTCAAAATCCAACCGCACCAATCAGCGAACAGTTCAGAGCTGTGACTCAAAACTCACCTTGGAGAAAGACACGAAAAGCTATCGGAAAAGTTGTCAACTCTCGAACATCAGAAAATTAAAAGGAGAACAAGAGTATTGTCTTGTAAGTTTTATGATTGGAAAGGACGTCGGAGCTCTTCTCCCAACTGGCTTTGGGAAGAGTTTAATCTACCGAATGCTTACCAAACGTTGCTGATTGGTTAAGGGAACTCCAATGATTTTAAACCTCAAGCTAAGCACCCGCCCATCTCGGAAATGACAATGCACGAGGTTTTGCCAGACTGACTGACGGAAAGAAATGCAGTCACAGGCTGGTAATGGCCAGGCTAGACAATACTAGCTGTCGGTACAAAAGTTCAAGTATATTTTGTCATTCTGTAATTTACTAAATCTCATTCGCACTAATTTTGCATTAGTCTATATGAGCTTTATGTTTAGCCCTTGTGTCAATCAGTGAGTGATAGCAACATAACCTTTTAAAACCATTAATAGACTAGGGGACGTGGTTGTGGGCAAACAGGATGAGGTTTTGTTTTTAGTGGCCTATAGTTTATCTACCCCATACTTAGGCTGCCTTATACAATACATTAGTGGTGATGAATATATATCCGCGTTAGATGTGTGGTGATGTATGTTTTATCTTTTTTTTTCATCTGGAATTTGGCGTCAATATGGTGATCTCACCATCGGGCCTCACTGACCTGTGCATGTGGCATATTTCACCCGTTTACTCAACTTTTTTTTTTGGTGTAGCATTCACCATTATGCGGTAATGTGCATTTGGGGTAAAACAATTACTTGTGTTCACCTGTCTTGTACTTCAGGTAGACATGTTCAAATTGTGTTTATTAAAATACACATGAAAAACTCAATTTTGCAAAGTGCTTAAATCTATGTGGTTCCCTTAATAATCGTTCCCTGAGTAGTCCTGAATTTGAGTAACTGTCAGTAGTGCTGTGCCTGAGGGGTTGATCTTCAGTATCTGCTTGCTGAAGAGGTCCTGGACCCCCAGCTCCTGGTACGAGGGCAGGATCTGGGTGACATTACACTTGGGGTTGCAGTACTGCCAACTGGGCAGAGTAGCCAGTGTGAGGGGGAACGCTCTCGGACCTCCGATCTCCTGCCTGTTGAGGATCGCCAGGGCCAGCCCGGCTCCGGATAGTGGGCGCTCCCACATCTCAAAGCTGTCCACCTTCCAAAGCAAGACAGGGTAGTGGTGTTAGGGTAGTGATTTCCTCCACCTACAATGACTCATCAGTTGCTTAAAAAAAGATGTGGGATTGATCCTGTACCCTTTCCAGTAGCTGATCACATTTAAGGTGACTGGATAATCTTGCCAGTTCTTTGATTCATAATAATTAGTTCAGTTCTGTGTTTGATCAGGTATATTCTAATTAAGTTTATTGTGATAACTGCACCTTTCTTGACCGGAATTAAGGATCAGCAAGTACATTACTGATTAACAATGGTCAGAACTTTTTCCTACTCCTGAGCAAGAACTGTTAAGAACGGAAGACACGTTAAGTTTTCCCTTTTGGTCTCTGATCTATTGTGCACATCTCTGTGGTGTCTGATCTATTGTGCACATCTCTGTGGTGTCTGATCTATTGTGCACATCTCTGTGGTCTCTGATCTATTGTGCACATCTCTGTGGTGTCTGATCTATTGTGCACATCTCTGTGGTCTGTGATCTATTGTGCACATCTCTGTGGTCTCTGATCTATTGTGCACATCTCTGTGGTGTCTGATCTATTGTGCACATCTCTGTGGTGTCTGATCTATTGTGCACATCTCTGTGGTCTCTGATCTATTGTGCACATCTCTGTGGTGTCTGATCTATTGTGCACATCTCTGTGGTCTGTGATCTATTGTGCACATCTCTGTGGTCTCTGATCTATTGTGCACATCTCTGTGGTGTCTGATCTATTGTGCACATCTCTGTGGTCTCTGATCTATTGTGCACATCTCTGATCTATTGTGCACATCTCTGTGGTGCTCATTTCCTGCGCATGATAGACATATCTAGCTTTCCTGTAGAAGACAGCATAGCACCACTGTATTTCCCATAATGTACCATATTCAGCACCAAAAGATGAGACCATTACCGTTCCAGTCCGGTACCCCTGTTTCCCCAGTGGATCCTGGCTGATGGCGATGATTCGCCGATTCTGCAGCAGCTCTTTGGACTTGGGACAGATGTCTCGCAGGTCATTGGACATCAGCAGTGGGGCCGCCATGATTGCCCACAGGGCCATCTGAGACTGTTGCTGGCTGTGACTCAGTCCAAAGTTCCCAATGACCAGCTGGAAGTTGAAGAAGGTAAAATTCTTAGCAAGGATTTTTCTCCCTTCAAACTTGCAGATAAAATACCTGACATGACGGTGTTATATATACCATGTCTGGATCATTCCACCCGCCAGGCCCAGCAGCAGGGGTTAGGATCTTCTGATTGGTTGCTGTCCAGTCCAGAATGGTCTTAACACTACTCCATGAGTCATACACATCTTCAGAGTTTCGCCAGTGGTTACACGTCTCCCTTATTGCAGTGTAGTTGGGCTGAATAGGAAAATGGCGAATAGGAAAAAAGGAGGGCATTTTAAATCAGCTTCCACGCCATGAACTACGAACCACTTGTTCAAGGCATGATTTCACTCTTTAATACTCTCTTTGGCACACGCTAAATTGTGTATGACTATTGAAATGTGCAGGAAATTTGATTTGAATCACTTGCTTACCTCATGAAATGGCAATTCATATAGTGGCCACTCACAGGAGTACACGATGCTCCTTCCAGTTTGATTCAAAGCTCTGGACATATTCTTATAACCTTAAACATGTCAACAGAAACAGATGGTAAAACTCTGAAGTTCTGTACAAATTGCAGTATTTTTACAAATCAACCGTTACATAATACCTTCTCCAAGCATAGTCCAGTTCATATAGCAGCCATCGAACTTCAACAAATCCACCCCCCATTCGGCAAAGGTTTTGGCATCAGTTTCGTAGTAGCCAAGGCTACCAGGATAGCCACCACAGGTCATGGACCCCACATCTGCATAGATTCCCAATTTTAATCCCCTGGAATGAACCTGAGAGAAGACAGCAAGCTCTTACAATATCATATTGCAAGGCCTTCATAGTGTACCAACACAATGACACCTGAAGAGGGCAGTATTGTGTAAACCAAATTAGGTTTTCTATTGACTATACAGTATTTTGAACCAACACTTAAGACAGAAATGTAAATGAAATAATATTCAGAGATGGATTCTGTATAATCTGTGAAACACATTATGGATCATATTTTAATTCATGGTAAAACAGTATGAACCACTGTGTTGGTTTGACGGTGTACTGACAGCAGTACTGGCGTCACGCAGTTATAATTGAATTGTAACAACAATAACATTGTTGAGAATAGGCCACTCACATAGTCTGCCAGCTTCTTGATGCCGCTGGGAAATCTCTTGGGGTCGGCCTGCAGGCGTCCCTGGGCATCTCGCTGGTGGTGAGGCCAGCAGTCATCTATGCACACGTATTGATACCCCGCCTCAAGCCAGCCCTCCTTGACCATCACATCAGCCATCTGCATGTACAGCTCCTCTCTGCCAGGCCACAGGTTGAGCCAAACAGAGAGAACAGTTCCAGGTCACTAGATTGTAAGTCAGCTTTATTTCTCAACTGTAAGGTTCTCAGAGGCTTCGTGTTGTTCCCCTTTCTTTTACCTCTTACACATGGAAAACACAACAGCTGAAAAGGTAACCCACTGAGCAGGCTAAATGACGAAGGTGTAAGATAGCTCGTGTTAGGTGATCACGTTGTTTTGAGTTATTACTTTGACATTGATGTCAACTCTATATCAATTTCATTTCGTTGTGCAAGAGGAATAAAAAGCACCTGACCAAGGAGTCACCATATGACTTCCGGGCTGATCATGCAACCTCTGACGATTGAGCTCAACAATGCTGTCAGATTTTACTCTGCATGGCATGACCTGATCAGGTGACCATTTCATGTCGTGATCATTTGAACACAGTGCTGACATTTTCGGTTATTCTGATTTACGCGCAATGGTGTGTTCTTTCTTACCTCTGTTCACATAGGCCTACAGTTTGTTTCAGAGCCATCGACGTGTGTGACATTCATGTGGACGCGATGTTGAAAATATGATTTATTTCAGAGTTTACATGTGGAATTTGAGATGTTTTATTGCCTAGGCCAACACTTGTTATTTGGGTCATATTCTGTGTTATTTGAGCTCTTACCTTATGCAGTTCTGAGGGTCCATGTTACAATCAATGTTACACATGAATCTCTCCCAGTGCAACCATCCCATTGTAGGAGTCAGGGCAAGTCCATTGTCTAACGCTTGCACTGGGTGGACAGACACCCACACAACCGCTATAAGTAGGTAAATTATCATCATTCTGTAATGAACGTGGTCTCTTCTCGTCTGTCCACTGCAAACAGTTTCCACACTACCGTGCAGCGACAAAAACGCAGGAGTAGTTTCCTTGTTTTGATGAAGACCAGCCCACTTAGAGAGACGGACTTTGAAATGAATCATTATGAAACATATTTCCTGTGATCCTGGGCTTCAAGCAACTCAAATGTATTTGTAACTGCCTTCCGCATGGACCACCCTCTCAGTTTGTGTACTTCCTGCTTCCTCACGTTACAACGTACAAATTGCATTGCGCTGGTGTGTCACGTCACGTGACCGAAAAATTACATTCTCAATCAAATCTTCCTTTCCCCCTCTTCTGCAGGAGCACCTTTCTTGCTATTCGTGTAACGTAGGCTACCAAATATTTCTTAAACCTTGAACCTTATTACTGCCATCAGATGTTAGGGGTTGAAAGCTTGGCCTGGAGACATTCGTCTATGTCTGTATATGTACATAAATAATCTCAATATTCTGATGCTTGGGCTACACATATTTCCAATCAGTATTTTCATTGTGAACATTTAGGCTGTATTACATGTCTAAAGGCTAAATTAGTAGGTAAAGTTATAACTCTACTAAATGTAGACATTTTTTCAACCCCTCACATTAATATCCAGTTGTGAACTCCTTTGCTGCCACAGCAGCCTTAAGTCTTTCGAAATGAAACAGTACCAGCGTCATTGCAGTGTTTTCCCTCCTTGGTAGGATTTCTGAACGTATAAGTTGAACTTGATGGGATGGTGGTTCTGGACTGTAGTGCTACAAATACAATTTTCACTTCACTGTACTCCAGTGTTTCTTTAACCTTGTTCCTTAGGTAATTGGCCTACGGGTAAGCAATCCCTCTCCCAAGCCCTAGTTTTACAATAGGCTGCAACAGGTTTTCTGCCTATGTTGTGTAGAATTTCTTTCCCTCAATTTTCCCTTGAATTCTAAAAAGTTAACCACTTCCCTCAAATAATAAATATCCCCACAGCATGATGTTACCACTGCCATATTTCACGACTGGGGTGATGTTTCTTGACGTATCGGCGGTGTTAGATTTTCGTCACATGTAATGCTTTGAGGATTGGCCAAAAACCTTTATTTTGGTTGTTTTATGGATAAAATCATGCTTAATCGGACATCAAAACAATTTGATTTTTTCTTGGAGTTTTATCCTCACTGAGTCATTTCAATTCTCTCTGTTATTTCACAACAGGAATTCTCATTGGGGTCACCAGCAGGATAGGGGAATTACCAGGGATGTGCACAGGAGTGGGCTGAGGTTGCTGGGGCAACTGCCCGTTTGCCCTCCTCGACTGAAGTTGCCCCTCTGAAGGAAATATATATATTTGCGATCAGGGGACCGGGGCGTGGCAGCAACGGTTAGTGAGAGTTTAAAATTATATTGGCAACATTTGCAATCAGGGGACGGGGGCGTGGCAGCGGTGGTTCGTGAGAGTTTAAAATTATATTGGCAATATCCTGTGCACGTCCCTGGGAATTACAACTGACAACGGTACCTCCCGTCCTTTATGATATTTTATTTTAGTCAATCAGCTTTTAAGAAATTTAGTTACCCTTTAATCACAACAAACCATCGCAAAATCCTGGAGGGATCACAATTTTTTGGGATCCCCACAGGAAATTGATTTCAACCACAATTGTTAAGAAAATACAACTATCACAACAAAAGACTGGCTTATGAGCAGATCACGTGCATTGGCCTTACATGCATGGAAAAGTGTGTAAAAAATGAATGAACAAACATTCGTATTATCACTCCTACACAACACTTGGAACTTGTTATTGGAAACCCAGCCCAGTTATGGTCAAATTACTGGTACCTCTGTATTATTTGTGAAGAATTTGTCTTCTGGCTGAATCTGGAACTCAGAAACACAGGGGTTTTGATATGCATGTAGTATATGACAGTTTTTAATTTATTTAGTTAGCAGACAAAAAGCTAGAGCCTTTGGAAATGTACTAAAGCACACACAAAAGCTGATACCAGAGGAGCTTTTGGTCATTACTGAGATTATCACAATACCGTCATCCCTCTTCTTCTTGTGACTTGAAAGCAAGTATAAATAAACACAACACCTGGCCTTTTACCGAAATGTCAAGGGGTGTGTGTTTCAACCTAAACATTATTAAAGACACCATTGAGGGACAGGTCTGAAATAAACAATTTGTCACCCGCTGTAGTTTATATCAAAGCAAGAGCAAAGGCACCACGTCTCTAAATGTCAGATTTCAATTTTACTCGCACTCCCCCGTCTTGATGGATGGACCAATCGAATTACTTAGTACTTAGTTACAAATCTACTTTCCTCCAGCGTAACAG
The DNA here is from genome assembly GCF_963457725.1 of Sprattus sprattus. Classification (NCBI taxonomy): domain Eukaryota; kingdom Metazoa; phylum Chordata; class Actinopteri; order Clupeiformes; family Clupeidae; genus Sprattus; species Sprattus sprattus. Next base: position 23,722,565 of record NC_137925.1, on the reverse strand, counting down.
CATCTTGGCCCAGGCAATGATAGATCCTCCAATTTTTTGGCTTGCTGGATCGCACGAAAGCGCACAGCCTATCTGTACCTTCTTGATAGATAACAGATGGATTGCATGGCTTCCCATCCCACCCTTTCCCCTTAGGACTTGATTGTCAATCCATCAGGTTCCTTTCTGCACCAGTGTCACCTAATGGAAAGAATTGTCACCTCGGGCTTATGTATGGCACTTTCATGAGGCGAAGGGCCAAATAAATGGAGAAAGAGCACAGCAACAGTATCTATATTTTAAATTCAAATAAGTTCATAACTATTGAACTGTCAGCACCTCTCATTTAAAAGCAATCCACTATGGGCTTGACCCCTGAACCCTTTAAAGATTACTGTGCATCTTCCACTCAGTAGCAGGAGTAGAGCAACATGAACTGACCAGACAAATCTATCCTAGTTCAGCGGTAAAAACTCAGTAACCCCGGTAACAGTGATACAATGTGTTAAATGGACTTGATGGGTTTTCTTTTTTATTGTTTACTGCTCTATAGAAATCCATACGAGGAGCAGGAGGCTGCTGGATCTCAGTCTCATAGGTCACCTCGGCAGGGGCGCAGATAGCACTAGATTCATAGTGACCCCGATCCGTCCCCACCACTCTCCCTACGTAAGGCGACAATCATCAGTCAATAACTCTGCACAGCTGATTAGGTGTTGTTAGCGTCCCCCCCAGTTTAAAGACCCCATCTGCACCGCTGCACCCCGGTCACCGTGTTGATGTTGAGGGCACACCTGTGAAATAAGCCATGAAGCCACTCCATTCCCTGAACGCCAGCCTCTCTACGTCAAGTAGCCTAAACCATCAGGGTGTGCATCTAATTCAGAACACACCGGTGGGTTGTCTGGTAAGGAGCCTGAAAAATTACGCCCTTAATTACACTTTTATTTTTATCCCGCAGAGAAAATGGTTTCCAATAATGGCTTGTTTTTAATTGTGAACAATTATTATTAAGAATGATCTCGGAGCGACCAGCTCAGTGGAGAGCTGCAAGGCCGAGGTGAGAGAGGGAGAGGGCCTCCAGTATATTTGGAAGAAAAATCCATTTTAATAGCAAGATCAATACATGATTCAGTTCAAAGTCCTTTAAGATGTCAGAACACAAACAAAAATGACCTTCAACTAAGCTATGATTACTACTGTGCCCGGCTGCTGCTGCCTCCCCTAATCTCGCTCTAAGGAAACACAATGATCTTCGGCTCCGGTTACAATTAGATTGTACTGCTTATTGCTGCAGTGTTTCTCAAGACCACTAAATGGCTAAATCAATGGGAGCATAAGCCTTACTCCTCCTCGCTTACCTTCCTCTCTGGAGAAATGAAGGCATCGTCCCAGTTTGACAGGAGTTATTGGCAGGTTACAGGTGTTTTTTTGTGTTATTATTCACAATTTCCTTGTTATTCTCAATGTTTTTTTTTTCTAATGCAAATGTTGTTTCTTGTAAAAAAAAAATTGCCACTCTTATGCCTGGTAGCCGGGGGGATTATGAATACTCTGAAAAATACATGTGTGAAATGGAATTTTAGCTGGACTGTAGAAAAGCCCGCTGCTAGAAGCACTGTAAAGACAAGATGTGCAGTTTCACAGCATACATGCTGGATAAGCCTTTTAATACAACATATGCATTTTCTGCCATTCTATATAGTTTTGAGTAATTTTCTAGAATAGCGTAGTTTTAAGGCACATCATATTGTGCATATTTTGCACCCTCACTAAGGTGACCGCAACTTAAAACACATTCTGATGTAGTGATTGGGTTCAGTTTTCCCTTCACTTTTCTCCCTGGCTAAAATAACTGTTCCTGAATAAACCCACACCTTAGCCTAAACTAACCGCCACAATACACAACACAACCATACCGTCACAAGCCGCACCACACCACACCACCATATCTTTTCTCATACCCATTTATCAGGTCTGGGTGACATGTTGCTTCCATGCGATCTTCTGCTCCATATGTGCAGTGAGGGACCCCGACTGGGAAATCTGATAGCATTAGGATTTATCTGTGTGTTCCCCTGCTACGGCTGGGCGAATCTTCCTGGTTGTGTCAATGGGTGGCATTACATCTTAGAGTCTCTCATAAAACTTAAATTAAATGATGACAGCTTTTAAACTGTGCTATGTTTGATAATTATGGTTGATGTGTACTTTTGAGGACACTTTGCCCACACAATTTTGTGTTGTTGAGATTTATTAGATTTTTGGACAATTTCACACGGGTATAGGTTATTGAATAGCAGCAGAAGGCTAGATCTTTTCAACAAATCATTTTAATTGATTATTGTAAGTGGTAATGATCCATTTAATTTGAGGGTTGTAAACAAGCTTGGTGAATGGGCAAATACCTGTTTCCTTTGAAAGAATATCTGGTGGACGTGATCATATATTGGTATGGAACCAGACCTTAATCCATACTTCCTCCTTCCAGTGGCATCTCTGCCTTGTGCTCAGGCAGACATTCCCATCATGCTAAAATGGAGAAAGTACGATTCATTACTTCCGTTACACTTCAGTGGCAAGCATGGCAACATGGGATTCATGTGGTGTAGGTCAAATTGGATTAGAATAAGTCTGCATCCTTTTTGAACAAATCAATTTGAGACATGCACAAGAAGCACGGTAGGGGAATTGTTTCCGATCCTTAAAAGGGAAATGGTATGTATTCATTTGGAGCCAGAATCCTACATTAGGTCTGGCCTGACAGTTCCTAGACACACTGGGGAGGCCCCTTAAACTGTGTGATGAATGCTGTTTCATCACGGACCGAATGCAACTGAAGCTGAACAAACACAACACTTAACTGCTTTAGTTATTTCATCTGTGTGGGCTATTGTCAACCATAACCATGTGATTTATGTCAGCAGTATTACAGCACACGCCTGTTTTTATTTTATTCAATTTTAAGTTATATGGCAACATACACCTTCTTTGGATGGGGGTGGCAAGCTTCAGTAAAGATGGTGATAGACTAATATATGTGAACACATTAATCCTTAACGATACAAACGCATCACCTTAAAGACTTAGAAAGTAGGCATCTGTGGCCGTTACCGATGAAATTGATTCCAAGGAGGTCAGGAAAAACAATCCGAGCGCCAACCCTCATTATTTGTTTTCCACTCAACTCTATTGTTCTCTCCTCGACCCCTCGCAGTCATCAGGTGGCGGGAAATGTCTAATTAAAGTGGAGTGTGAGACCTTGAATTGATCGCCCTTGGTGCGGACTGAGATTTAAGGGTGTTCTGACTCAACCTGTGGTGACTCAAGCATCATTTGGTTTAGGCTCTCCCACTTCGTCCACATACCAGCTGCTTCTCTTGTGGGGATGTAGGTGACTAAGGTGTGTGTGTGTGTGTGTGTGTGTGTGTGTGTGTGTGTGTGTGTGTGTGTGTGTGTGTGTGTGTGTGTGTGTGTGTGTGTGTGTGTGTGTGTGTGTGTGTGTGTGTGTGTGTGTGTGTGTGTGTGTGTGTGTGTGTGTGTGTGTGTGTGTGTGTGTGTGTGTGTGTGTGTGTGTGTGTGTGTGTGTGTGTGTGTGTGTGTGTGGGTGTGTGTGGGTGTGTTTGTGTGTGTGTGTGTGTGTGTGTGTGTGTGTGTGCGTGTGTGTGTGTGTAGGCGGGGGCTAAAGAAAAACCCATGAAGTTGGAAGCTGAAGAGGAATAAGAGACGGGAAAGACTCAAGATGCTCAGCACAGTTCAGTGGTTGACAAATGGCCGCCATGTTTTGGGTACACATTTATTTCCTCACATTACGAGTGATGCCAGTGTCCGGGGCAGATGTGAGCCCAGCGAGAGATTTTATGCCCCTGTGCTTAAAGTGACACATTGCAGTCGTGGAGAAAGAGTCAAGGATGGGGGGGCTGGATGCAGTACTGTAAATAATGGGGTAGAGGAAGCAAATCCACCACCCTCTGGATGCAGCCAGGCTCCAGCCTCTGCAGTGCGACGCCATCAAGAGAGGCAACGGAGCCAGGCTCTCCCTCTCACAACAGAGTGGTACTAAAGAGAGATGATGTGGTTTTTATGACGAAGGTCCCGGCAGAGAGAGAGATGTCGTTGGTGATGATGACGGTGGTGGCGTAGGGAGTTCGGGGAGGGGCGGATGGTTGATGATGATGATGATGGTGGTGGTGGGGGGGGAGGGGGGGGGTTGGTTGGACGGTGGATTGCTCATATCCCCACATCCTCTTGGGTTCCGTTTCATTCCCCTCTCCCACAGAGTCATCAGCACCCTGCTCTTCAGAAG
>NC_137925.1:23675780-23713280 GCF_963457725.1 Sprattus sprattus | reverse complement strand
ACGGCCATTGTTGTGTCGGTTCATTCCGTTTGAGGAGATGGAGATTAAAGTTGCTTTAATGTAGGTGTGATGTTGGCAATGAAACAGACCTTGACATTGCCATTATGAGCCTGACAGGGGGCCTCTCAGACAGAGGAGAGAGGAAAAATAGGATCCCTTCGCAGATCCTCCGTGGCTAAAAGAGGGTTTTTGAAGTGACCACATATGAAAGGTTTCTTTCGCCATGCATGGCTATTTGGATTGACATGCATGGCAACACTGCTGAACAAATGATTAAATATCTTTGTATCTTCTGATGTGTGTAGGTAGTATGTCCATTTAGATTCAGCTGTCCTTGAGAGAAATGGAAGCATTTTTTGTCAAATACACCAACGCTATTGATTAATCTCCATGGGGATGGTGTGGAGAACCCTCCAGCTTTCTTACGCTCAGATAAAGCGAGGAGAAAGCGTGTTGATTATCCCCCATGGACCAGAGGCCAAGGACAGGGCATGGCCACACATGACCCAGCCATTCATCACACACACCCTTTCATGTTATTTGATACTCACGTGGAGGCAACTGTAAATTCCAGTGCCCGGCCTCCATAAGGTGTCGACTGGTTTCCGTCTCTGCCTCGCCGTCATGTGTGAATATATGGTCAGAATTTGTAATGTGGCGCTTGGGATTGGAGCGTTATGGGAGACGGAGGTCACTATCTCCATGGCTGAACTGATCTGGAGTCAGTGCTCCCAAATTACTGAGCAGGCGAAAGGTTCAAGGTTAACGCCGCGCGTCTCTCTTCAAATCGCTGATGAAATGGCAGATTAGTTTATTGATTGCCGTGTTAAGGGGTGTCCATGACAGCTGTTTTTTACTGCCTTACTCGCCCCTCCCCCTGATGTTTATCAATAGCAACACTCGATCAGATGAGCAGATCTGATGGTAGTGGGGAGTAATGTTTGTTTGAAGCTCCTTATTTCTTATTCTCAATGCGTAGTGACTGAGATTGTGAGAGGATGCCTAGGTTCTGTGTGTTTGCGTGTGTGTGTGTGTGTGTGTGTGTGTGTGTGTGTGTGTGTGTGTGTGTGTGTGTGTGTGTGTGTGTGTGTGTTTTAAAAGGAGATGGAAGTAAATGGTTGTGTATGAGATTTTTGTTTAATCGAAATCCATTACAGCACTTCATCTCTTCATAAAAACACAGTGAGACTAAATGTTCCTTTCAAGATGGATGGAGAAAGAGAGAGCGAGAGAGTGAGAGTGGAAGTGAGAGAATAGTGATGGAGGGGAGGCTGAAAAGAGAGAGAAAGAGAGAGAGTGAAACTGAGAGAATAGTGATTGAGAGGAGGCTGAAAAGAGAGAGAGACAGAGTGAAAGTGAGAGAATAGTGATGGAGCGGAGGCTGAAAAGAGAGAGAAAGAGAGAGAGTGAAAGTGAGAGAATTGTGATGGAGGGGAGGCTGAAAAGCACAGTCCTATTTTGTGCATGTCAGTCATGGTGTGCAGATTTAGGAAAGCTCCTTACACCAATAAAGCCGCATTTTTCCCCTCCACACAACTAAACAATGGCCAGTGTTTTGTTTGAGGAGAGACTAAAATTAGTACAAAGAGATATACCAAACAGCTTGAGGAAACTGAGCTCACTGTTTATTTTTAGTGCTCAACATCAGCGTGTTCTCTTGATCATTGAGAATGCGGGAAAAAGAAACAGCAGTTTGGCAAAGCATCCTAGGCAGTCTCTCTTTATCGCTCTCTCTCTCGGTGTCTATCTCCCAGGTCTTTGCGAGTAAACGGCTGTTGTGATATACAATAGCCAATCGTTCTGACATTCGCCTATTGCGCTCAGATGCCTTTCAAAAAATCTCCTTAAACTGTCAGAAGAGGAGTGTGTGCAGGGCTTTGACGTGTGTGTCAGGAGAGGAGTGTTTGCAGGGCTTTAACGTGTGTGTCAACCCAGCACACTGCACTCCAGTGGAGGAGGCCCAGGCTCTCTGTCAGGCTGCGCGCTGTCACCTCCTGTTTGGAGCTCTCGTGCAACGTGTGTGTGTGTTTGTGTGTTGTGTGTGTGTGTGTGTGTGTGTGTGTGTGTGTGTGTGCAAGTGCCTGTGTGTGTGTGTGTGAGTGTGTGTGTGTGTGGGTCTGCGTGTGTGTGTGTCTGTGTGCGTGTGTGTCTGTATGTGTGTGTGTGTGTCCACTGTCCACTGGTTTACAGGGAGGTGTGTGAGTGTGTGTGTGTGTGTTTGTGTGTGTGTGTGTGTGTGTGTGTGTGTGTGTGTGTGTGTGTGTGTGTGTGTGTGTGTGTGTGTGTGGGGGGGGGGGGTCTGTGTGTGTGTGTGTGTGTGTGTGTGTGTGTCTATGTGTGTGTCTGTGTGTGCATGTGTCTGTGTCTGTGTCTGTGTGTCTGTGTGTCTGTGTCAGTGTCAGTGTCAGTGTCAGTGTCTGTGTCTGTGTCTGTGTCTGTGTCTGTGTCTGTGTCTGTGTCTGTGTCTGTGTCTGTGTCTGTGTCTGTGTGTCTGTGTCTGTGTCTGTGTCTGTGTCTGTGTCAGTGTCTGTGTCTGTGTCTGTGTCTGTGTATGTGTCTGTGTCTGCGTCTGCGTCTGTGTCTGTGTCTGTGTCTGTGTCTGTGTCTGTGTGTGTCTGTGTGTGTGTGTGTGTGTCCACTGTCCACTGGTTTACAGGGAGGTGTGTGAGTGTGTGTGTGTGTGTGTGTGTGTGTGTGTGTGTGTGTGTGTGTGTGTGTGTGTGTGTGTGTGTGTGTGTGTGTGTGTGTGTGTGTGTGTCTCTATGTGTGTGTCTGTGTGTGCGTGTGTCTGTGTCTGTGTCTGTGTCTGATTCTAGTTTTCACTGCACTCCATCCCCCACAGCCTCAGAGTCCCCCCCCCCCAAAAAAAATTTCCCCAGATTTAACCAACTATCAGACAATAACAAGGGACCACCCTTATCGTCCAACTGAAATATTATCTCTGGTGCATTCTGGTAAGTAACATGTATGGAATGGTAAAAATACTTATGTTATATGTAAGTACCTAGATAATTATTGTCATCTTATTTTTGCAAAGCAATCTCTCTCTCTCTCTCTCTCTTTCTTTCTATCTCTCTTTCACAAACACACATGCACACACATGCACACACACACAGACACACACACACAAGCACACACAGACACACACAGACACACACACACACACACACACTCACACACCTCCCTGTAAAACCAGTGGACAGGAGCATGTGGATGGCTTTATTAGATATGACCCAGGCACTGGCGAAGGACAGCAAATGCCATCGCTGCTACTCCGACTTTTCTTCTTCTGCCGTTAGGGGTGAACATCTAGCCTTTTTCAAACTCATTAGTTCTGATAAACAGTTTTATTTTATCATTAAAAATCCAATTTGCCCTCCCTAGCACAGGTGTGCTCTCTATTTCTTTCTCTCTCTGTCTATCTCTCTCTTCCTCTCTCTCTCACTCTCTCTCTCCCTTTCTCTCTCTCTTTCTCTCTCTGTCTATCTCTCTCTTCTCCATGGTCCCCTCAATGTGTTGCTGCAGCAGGATGGATGGATGAATGAATGAATGAATGAATGAATGAAATGATGAGTTTGACTGAGGGATACTGTCAGAGTTGGCATGTTTCTGCTGGTGATAATGAAGGACTCAGGAGGAAGGCCAGAAAGGTCATTACAGGAAGCTGGAGTCAGGGGTTTGCTTTTGTTCAGGAGGGAAGCTGTGCAATTGAACAAAATGATAGAACGAATACAACTGAATGGAATCAGGAGCAGAATTTCTGACATTCCCCTAATGGAAACTAATGGAGAAATATGACTTCAAATAATTGTCCTCAGAAAATCAATCTGTAAATATCCTGACTAAGTATTTTCCCTGAACACGCCAGAAGTTTATTTGCTGAACATTCCGATTGCTTTAGTGTGGCAGCAACAACAGAGCATCTTTTTTTCCCCTCACAGAGAGATAACCGAAAGAAACATATTTACAATTCTGGTTTCCTGGCAGAATATCCATTTTATTCAAATTTAGACAAAAAGAGATACACATTTGTGCTGTCTGCAATCATTGAGCAACTCTGTTTATGTACAGGTTTTTTTTTTACATTATATAATATCTGTATAGCCTCGTCATACATAACTGAAACAACGTACCATCAACTGTTGATTAGATACTGATATTAAAGATCCCATTCCCCCCTTAGTTGTTTGGCAATTGGAAGTTGTAAAAAACACATTATATTTTAAAAACATTCATTCAAAGATGCGCTGTGTAATGAAATTCAAGTCAGTGAGTTCCATCCATTTAAGAAAGGAAAAAAAAGTCAGTCCGCTGAAGACCTTGCCTTTTCGCCCCTAGGCCTGAATGGAGTTCTTGAGGCACTAAGACCTGTGTTGCTAGTCCTCTCGAACCCAAATGGAAAATAAAGAAAACCCTTCCACAGACACCGGCTCAATGCCACTCGGAATCAATGTTGCTGGCGTGGACACTTTCTCTGTCTCTCTTGTTTTTCTCTCGTTTGTTTTTTTCATGTGTTCGTTGATATCCTGAAGTCGCACCTGAGCACATAGGTTTAGCAATGACAGCACTTTTTTTTTTTTTTTTTCAAATAGTAAATATATGCCACCGAAATGCTTCATTCTCTTTTAAATGTGGTTCTGACAGGCAGTTTCGGCTCAAAAGAAAAGAAAGAAAAAAGTAGCAATAAATATTCTGAAAGAGGGCCGGGGGTGCAGAGAGGGCACTTTACAAATTTGCGTGGATGTCCTCGTGTCGAAGCACTTTGTAGGTGATCCAGTAGAAGATGTTGAAGATGAGGAAGCTGAGAGGGAAGAACGCTCTGGAGATGGTGTCGATGCGCTTGGCCCGGTCCACGAAGCGTTTGCGCACCGCGTCGCTGTCGTACAAAACGGGCACGGGGGGCGGTGGCGGCGCAAACACAGTGGCCCCCTCCTTCGCCGGCAGGCACTGGCCCAGGCCGTGGCCCAGGCCGTAACCACGGAAATAGAATCCTCGACTGTCCCTCACCAGGTCCTCCTCCTAAAAAAGAGGCAGAGAGGAAAACGGATGACTTCTCTGTGTTCACTATCAGCGGGTAATAGCCTCTTTCATTTTACCCTCAGTGCAGGGTTTTCTAGATGTTGATTTATCACTGTTGTCATGGGTACTGTGTGTTCAGGAGATTATTATATTAGAAGATGAAATACATGTGCTTCCTAAATTTTATAAGCTGACCAAGGAGCTTGTATCCTTTAAGTGTGTGCTGTAGTTTCTCCTGTGCCATTGATTTTGTGATATATCCTCAAATTGAACCTGTCTAAGCTCAAGCTCATGTAATCATTTGCTATGGTGACTACTGGTGTACTTCTGTGCTAGTATACTACTAGTATAGACACTATTTGCATGTAAGACACAACACACATTCGTGTGATGACAGTGAATACTTAATGATTATTATTAAAAAAAAAAAAAAAAACACCAAAAAGCAAAACATTGACCTTTACTTTTCGTAATGGGTTGAGGGCACAGACAGACAATTATTCATTTAGTAATGGCCCTTTCAAAAACAGCCATGTGAAAAGTCAGACTCTCAACAAAAACTCCCAGTAGGTATTGCCATTTGATGGATGGCCGTGCCCTGTCCTCTCCCCTGAAACCAAGCCGCTCTTTTCAGCCTCTCCCTATGGAATATTAATGGACATATGGCTGAGTTCTGACATTCCCCTTGAAAGACGCAGTCGGTGCGACCGATGAGAATGTATGTGGGCTCTATTTTTGGTGCCCTGGCAGCTGATTCTCCTCCCCTGACCCTTAACGCTCATCCCTTCTCCCCCACCTGCAATCCTTTGTGATCCTACGCCTTTGTCATATATGGATTGACACGGGCATTGAAGGATAAGTGTGTGTGTGTGTGTGTGTGTGTGTGTGTGTGTGTGTGTATGTCTGTGTGTGTGTGTGTGTGTGTGTGTGTGTGTGTGTGTGTGTGTGGTAGAGGAGGAGCACTAAGTTAGGCTGTGGCTATCTGCCAGGGGCTTAGTGTCTAATCTATACCTTATTTTAAGAGTTCTAGCGACAGTCACACTGAGTGGTCCTCCTGAATCCAGCTGTGCAGGATACTGTTGTCTAGCAACACTGCCTCGGTTCCTGCTGTGCTCTCAGGCTGCGTGTGCTTCAGGCCCCTCACATCACTTTGTCTGTTGCCCCGGTGACAAATTGCACCTTGTTGCGCAGGATGCAAACTTCCTGTGTGCCCCTTAATTTGCGTCCCCATACCTCTAACTAAAACCTGCGGTAGGTCATGCAATAAGGTGTAATGAGCCCTTTGGCTTGAGATAATAGGACCGCATACTTTTTTTTGGCTGTGGCTCACGTCCTCTCAAAGGAACTGCCATCTCTCTCTCTCTCTCTCTCTCTCTCTCTCTCTCTCTCTCTCTCTTAAGCTTCTGTGGTTTGGGATCATTCTTACCTCGTTGCTCATCGCCATGCAGTGTCCTGAATCTGGGGAGCTTAGCGTGTAAACTGACTGTGTCTGTGGAAATGTTTAAGTGTGAAGTTACTTCACAGTTCATTTTGTTTTCACATTCAAAAAGCCCAGATGGAGGCACACAACACCATACTCAGAAGTTTGAAGAAGTTTAAGGGAAAAGAAGTGAAAGGTCTAAAAACATTCAAATACATACATATATATATATATATATATACACATAACAACAACAATAATAATAATACTAATAATAAAAGAAGAAGAGGAGGAGGAAGAAGAAGAGGTCAACGCAAAATACTATGAATTGCATTCAATTAAAATAAAATTAAGTAAAATAAAAACAGACATTTTGACAACATGAGGGAACATAGATCCACAGCAGACTAAAAACACAATGACAGAGCACCATTTGAGGTAAAGATCAGGATAGGTGGGTTTGGATGACATCACTACTGAGACTTCCAGGGTTGGGGGTGGAAAGGCAGGTCCAGGTGTGCATAAGCAAACCTTGCAAATACAAGTAGTACACCAGGTTTGGAGAAGGTGTTAGTTTGAAGAGGGAGGTGGATTGTTGTACTCAGGGGAACACACACTACGGTTGGGCGTACACAGCATGGCTTTACCCGTGGATAGGTGTTGGAGTGCTGGCTCAGGGTGCTGAAGCTGGTGCTGTTAGCAGCTCTCCGCAGGAACTCCACACTCACACTTGCGGGGGGGCCCACCAAGGCCTCCTCCATCAGGGGTGGAGGGGGGGGGGGGGGGGGGGGGAATGAGCAGACAGATCAGAGTAATGTGATTCTGTTCCCACCTCTGCATCTTTGCAGTGGGTTGTGAACCTTTCAGGTCGTCGCTCTGAAAACTAGCTGAGCTGCTCACAATTGTCACACGTGGCGTAACAGTGCTCACAAATACCAAAGAAATCAAAGCGAGACAACTAAGAAAAGGCTCTTTGAAAACGTGGGTATCCTAATGTGAGAACAGGGAAATGCCTAACAAGTGAACTAGCAACATAAAACAGAATGCAACAATCACTACAAGACAAAAACACACCTGGAAGGGAACTGACTTTGATTTATGAGTAGTTAAGGAAAGAAATGCAGGTATATAAATAAAGTAAGCTGTCATGTACCAATGAGTATAAGTCTTGTACTTCGTCACGGCAAAAGCTTGGACTTAATCATGTCACAGGACTCTGCATCAACCCAGCCTTGGCAGAATGTCATGAGAGCCCCTCCCGCCCAGGGGCTGAGTGGCAGAAGACATGGGCAGCTTTGTTATTGTCCTTTAAAGGTCCACTGAAGAGTGGGGAGGCAGTATTGACAAAACCTGGTCAGTCGCTGGTACCAGCATGCTTCATCAGTCTGGCAGAGACAACTCTGTCAGGCCGCAATCCGCGGCGTCGATACAGCAGCCCCAGCGCCGTCTGTTGCCTGGGAGACCTTGAATGAGAGTCATAGCAGGAGAGGAGGGGCCCCCTTACACTCTTATGGAGAGTTATTCTGATTTCAGTCCCATTATTGATTGCGATCCAAGGGACGCTTCCAGTAAATCTCAAGGATTTGTAGGTTGGCGTGGGGGCCGGGGGAGGAGGGGTGGGGGGTGGAGCTGGGAGCCTTGACTGGGAACGCCGCCCGGCCCATTTTGAGGAATGTTTAATGGGACTGTCGTGGGCTTTGTTCCCCGCTCCACAGAACTACTTTGCCATTTTTTAGTAATGTCCTACAGCTGGTAAAACGTCCATTTAGTGCAAATGAACATCACTCTGCAACAGACAGCCTGCCTGCTCCAGTGTGTGAGTAGGGATGCTGTACGGTAGTGCCAAGTATAATCCAAGTGCATCCTAGCCTCCCCCCTTCCCCCCTCCCTCCCTGCTCCACTCTTTCAGTCGTTTTGTTCTCAAGTGTTTGGCTCTTTAGTGTTTGTAGAGCAGAACTGAGACCAGTGGGCAGAGGTTTGGCCTTTGTCTCTACAGGGCTGGAGAGATGTAAACGTAGGTAGCAGAGATGGAAAGAGAGAGAGATAGAGAGAATGAGAGAGATAGAGAGAATGAGAGAGATAGAGAGAGAAAGAGAGTGGAAGAGAGAGATAGAGAGAGAATGAGAGAGAATGAAAGAGAAAGAGGGAGAAAGAGAGAGATAGAGAGATAGAGAGTGGAAGAGAGAGATACAGAGAGATAGAGAGAGATTGAGAGAGAATAAAAGACAATGAGAGCGATAGAGAGAGATAGAAGTGGAAGAGAGAGATAGAGAGAGAGATTGAGAGAGAATGAGAGCGATAGAGAGAGATAGAAGTGGAAGAGAGAGAGATTGAGAGAGAATGAGAGAGAATGAGAGCGATAGAGGAAGATAGAAAGTGGAAGAGAGAGATAGAGAAAGACAGAGAGAGATTGAGAGAGAATGAGAGAGAATGAGAGCGATAGAGGAAGATAGAGAGTGGAAGAGAGAGATAGAGAAAGATAGAGAGAGGAAGAGGGAGAGAGAGAGAGACTGAGAGAGAATGAGAGCGATAGAGAGAGAAAGAGAGTGGAAGAGGGAGAGAGTGAGAGAGAGTGAGAGAGAATGAGAGAGAATGAGCGCGATAGAGCGAGAGAGAGAGAGATTGAGAGAGAATGAGAGCGATAGAGAGAGATAGAGAGTGGAAGAGGGAGAGAGTGTGGATTCTACACACAGGTCAGTGATCACCATGGAAACAAGCTGATGTGAATTCTCCCACATGCAGTGTGACATGTCGCTGTAGCGTGGTGTTTGTTTTTGGCAGTGAAAAAAGTGTAAGCCAAAACAATGTGTTTGGAGTGTTCCAATCTGAGTATAATCAGACATGACAGAAGCCTGTGTGTGTGTGTGTGTGTGTGTGTGTGTGTTTGTGTGTGTGTCACTCACAATTCTCTGCCTCCGCTGCTTTCTTCTCAGTCTGATTAACTCCTTGTGTTGCCTGGAGACGAAGTTGACCGCGGCGTACTCGAGCAAAGCGGCAAACACAAACAGCAGACAGACGGCCATCCAGATGTCAATGGCCTTCACGTAGGACACCTAAGGCACAACAAGGTCACCCACGCCGCCCCCCCCAGCCCAGCATCAATAGCCAATCGATAGAGACCACACAGAGGGGAATAATGAGAAGCTGTTGTCATGACACTGATCCTCCATCTCAACTAATCACGGAGCCCAGAGCCCTCAGAAGTTTAACTGGCAGTCGATGCCACGGAGTAATCTCCCCATTTAGCTCTAGAACGAGGTCCTGATGCTTGACCTTCCAGAGGATGATCTGGTGGTGATCTCGAAACATGCAGGGATTAGAACGTGTGTAAGCACTTAACATTCGGCCCATAAGACCCTTCCGTGGTGGCCCTCTCTCTCTCGGCCCCTCGACCAGCAAGGCTCTGACTTACTGTGCCCTCATCCTGACTGCGACTCTTACCTTGGGTAGAGAGGCTCGCGAACCAGAGCTCTGCGTTGTCATGGTGAGCACCGTGGTAATGCCCAGGCCCACCCTGGCTGGCGCGGCGTCCATGTTGATCCAGAAGGACACCCAGGACAGGATGACGATGAGCAGGCTGGGGATGTACATCTGGATCAGGTAGTAGCCCATTTGCCTCTCCAGGTGAAATTTCACCTCGATGCAAGTAAATTTACCTTGGGCAAAAACACACAGGAGAGGTAGTTAGTCAATGTGCCCAAACAGTTTAGACAGTGGTTCGAAAGCAAGGTGTTGTTGCGCTGTGAAGAGGTAGGCACCTGTATTGTAGTGTTTGGTGCAGTAGCCAAGGTCCATTTCCTCTTCCAGCACAAACTGTGGCAGCATTAACTCATCCGCCACTTGGACCGGGCCCTTTTCCAGCCATTCAAAAATCAGGTCATTCATGGTATAACCAACTACATGGAGAGAGAGAGAGAGAGAGAGAGAGAGAGAGAGAGAGAGAGAGAGAGAGAGAAAGAAAGAAAGAGAGAAAACAGATGGACCCGGTGTGTTATAGAAATTAGGTATGATCTCAGCCCTACAAACATCCAACTGACACCTTCAAATTTTATATTATCAAAGAAAAACAAATCTAACTTTATTTCACAGATTTTTACAGGTCTTCAATATCTGAGCATCTAATTAACTGCCCTAGTGACATAAATACCAGTTAACACCTGAGATCTGATTTCTAAAAGTAGGAATTAGATGAGGTTTCAGTGAACTGTCTGAGAACCAAGGCAGAGTCCGATCCTGACAGGGTACAGGCTCTGTGACCACAGTCTAGCCATGGAAAAGGACTCACAAGATCATGGTTGCCAAGAGTCAAAGTCAAAGTCAAAGTAGCTTTATTGTCAATTACTTATGTCAAGACATACAAAGTATGATAGATAGAACTTCTCCCACTCTCCCACGGTGAAACATATAAAGTGCACAGGCACAACAGATAAACAATTCCTAGTACTAAATAGAACATACAGACAAGACATTACATAACACTAAGTAGAACATACAAGAGAGCAGAAAATATGCATTTGCTACATGATAGATGAGGTCAAAACTGAGATTCATTCTTAGTTGATTATATGATTATAAACTTTTCCACAGTCCCTGGAACAGTCCCCTTTCCCATAGAAAAAGGCACCAACAGCTTTCTTCAAGAGGGAAGTAAGACTTCCGTGGACCTGCTCAACTACCCACCACACACACACACACACACACACACACACACACACAATCTATACATTCACTTTGGTCTTTGGTCGTCTTTGGTGTGTTTTTTTTATTTTTTAAATCCACATATTTAAGGTTTTCCTCTGTGATCTTTAATAAAAACTGAAGCCAATAACTCCTCCTGAATGGGAATGGACTGAGAGAGGAATAGAACACATCCCAGCGCAGCCATCAATCTCCTGCTGTTCCTCGGTTGTCATGGTAAAGGGCACTCTCACTGGAAACCTCCAGGTTTGCCCATCTGCCGTGGGGTCCAGGGCTCTGTTGGAGGTGTGTGTGTGTGTGTAGGTGTGTGTGTGTGTGTGTGTGTGTGTGTGTGTGTGTGTGTGTGTGTGTGTGTGTGTGTGTGTGTGTGTGTGTGTAGGTGTGTGAAGGTCTGTGTGTCTTTGTGTCTGTGTGTGTATGTGTGATTGTATGCGATCGCTATGCCTGTGACAAGAGACGCGTTTGTGCATGGCTAATGCTGCTTGCTTAATCCATACTGGCCTGCCTCTGTTTGCCGCGCGCACACCGGCGGCCCCCGTGCCTTGCCCTCTCTGTTTGGTGTGGCGCAGTGGAGGCAAGCGCGGTGTTGACCAGGACGTCACGCGTGGGTGACTCGGTAAGAGATGTTATCACTTTATCCCATTGAAGCACACTTCAGTCTATTGCTGGCACTCTCAAATCCTCTCTCTTGCACACCTCTGACAATTTTATCCTTCTACGCCGAGGCAAGATTGCAGGCCCATAAAAAATGCATGAAGCATGCAATAACAGTGTTGAATGCTTAACACATCTGAATAGAACCGATGTCTGTTGGGTGTTGGGTGTGTGTGTGTGTGTGTGTGTGTGTGGGGGGGGGGGGGGGGGGGGTGGGGGGGTGGGGGGGGTGCCTTGGGCTTGGAGTTAGAAAAGCATCAATTATTCAAGATATTTTACCCCCCATTCCCCCAGCCCCCACTGTCTCCCTACCAGCTGCAACAGCAACAAGACCACTGGATAAGAAAGGGAAGCCAGAGCCGCGTTTGCTTTCGAGCCTTCCAGTTTGATGTCATTCAAAACTATCTTTTCAAACAAGTGAGGAGAATATCATTTTTTTTTCTCTCCAAGAGATGATGAAATGCCTCTTTCCCTTAGCACCCCCTCAGCTACGGGCAAGGAGTGCATATTCTATTAATTTACAACATATTTGTTGCCAAAGAGAGAACCTATGCATCATTTTTGGAGAGTGATGTTTTGAGTGGTTACCTTTTAAAAACTCCTGCGTGCTCATGTCACTCCAGCTGTTTATATGGGCCACATTTCTCCTAATTCTTTAATGGTGAGATAAAAATAGCACCAGAAATAAAATGTCCAGCCTTAGATTAAAAGAATGTCATGATAGCGAGTAGATTACCGTCTGAAATGGGCTGCTGGGTGGCCTCAGCCTTGAAAACTCTGCCTGGTGGATTTACTGCATGTACATTTTCTTTAATGCTCCGTAATCCCAAATTGGGTCATGATAGGCCTTGCTGGAGCGTGTGGTTTGTGTGAAATGGGTTGTGCGTATAATAAGCGTTAGTGCATACATTAAATTGAATGGTCTCATGACCATGATGACCTCAAAAACTGCGTGTGCGTCGAGGATTCTGCGAATCTGTGAAACAACAGATTTCACGTGTGGCCTTTGAGCCATGCAAATTTGTCAGTGACATTCAGAGCATTTTTTTATTGTAATCTGGAGATTTTTTTCCCGTCTCTTTTTGTCCCACTGCTCTACATTAATTCCTCTCCTCTTGGTCTGTTTTAAGCTCATCACCTTCCTGTATCGCCAGACCTAAACTGATTTTTCCTAGCAAACTGGCCCAATATTCTAGCATCATAACTAACTGGGCCGAAGTCGGAGAACTAGTCTGGGATCTTTCTCCCTTTGGTTGAAGATGTAAGTATTCCATGGTAGAATATTTACTGGATTATATGTCATAACAGTCGTTACACTCTGGGCCTCTGCATTACCGTCTCATTGTTTGAGGGACATTGGGATGAAACAAGCTGACTGTGCCGATACGTCTAATTAGTTTGGTATTACACAGTTCCGTCCTTTTATACTCTTCTGACAGGATTTGTTTTTCAGCCTCCACTGACAACTGTCAGAATAATTGCAACTCATGTCACCCATCAGTCAAGAAACCCTCAAAACAACTCTGACCAATTAAAAACAGAACTCAGCCAGCTGTCAGTCATCCTCTCCTCTCCTCAAGCTACATGTCCAAATATCTTCCCCCCCCCCCTCAGAAGTCCTGACTGAAAGCCCTTGGTTTATGCTGACCAGAAATCCTTCAATCCATCTACTCAGAGAAGAAAATTATTCGCACTTCCCTTTTTGATCAGCGGCACTGCGCTCACAGCGTCCTTGCCAGACAAGGTGAGTGCACCCTTCGGCAGTGTCCCAACACTTGTCAAAACTGTGTGCCGCTCGCGTGAAGCTAGGGTGAGGATGCCGCCTGTAATCAGAAATGATTAGCCCCCCCATAATAGGCTTGTCAGGCTGTAAACCTGGGCTGTCTGTGCGCCAGGAGCCTTTTCCTTCTATGCACTCAGGTAGAGGACATGTGTCTGAAGCTGATACATTGGCATACTCCCCTCAGAATCTCTATCTGCGGAGAACTCAGAGAGAGAAAGAGAGAGAGAGAGTGAGGGAGAGAGGGAGAGAGGAAGAGGGAGAGAGTGAGGGAAAGAGAGAGAGTGAGAGAGAGAGAGAGAGAGGGAGAGAGACAGAGTGAGAGAGAGGGGGGAGAGAGAGAGAGAGAGAGAGAGAGAGAGAGGAAGCGATCAGGAGATATCAGGACTGGCTCATTCATTATCGGCTGAATGTTAATGATCTTGGGCAATGTCATCACAACGGACTCAAACTTTGAACAATGAGAGCAAAGACTCTTGAGATATTGCTTAATGTTTGTTAACTATGAACGTTTGTGAACTATAAAAAACTCCCAATAAACTAAAAAAAAGAGTAAAATCTCTATAGTCCAACTGTCATGCTGCGATTAGGAAGAACTTGACTTCTCTCTTCACGTGTTTCAGAATCACCTCCAACCAGTGGCTGCTGACAGCAGCTTTGCCCTTAAACAGATGCATTACAGGTGTGTCCCATTGCGTTCACCTGCTGCCTAGAGCTACGTTCCCTTGTCTCTCTGGGGGAGGGATTTGGGTCACCCCAGGGGCCAGTGGGGTGGGTCACAATATAAAAGGTACAAAAAATGCAAGTTTCATTATTGATATCCTGGAAATTGCTTTCCAGAGTTGTGATGGTATCAGGGCTAGGGGGCACGGAGGGGTTTGTGGGTAATTTATTTCTCTTACATTTCCTTTTATCAGCCGTCCAGGGAAAGGTGCATTCATGCGCAGGTTTGGCTAATATGTTTTCTACATGGAACGGAATGCACAAACACATAGAGATGGATTTTCAAATGTTGTTGTGGGCCAGTCTGAATGTAATCACCCTTGAGGGACATCTCCGAGCCGCTTCTCTGTCATTTCTGGGTCATAGCGCTGTCACTCTGAATAGCAGTATCTCTGGTTCCATCTCATTCAGTGGCATCTATCATGGACTCTTAGCAGCAGTCCCCCACACACCATTTACACAGTGCATTGACTTCGACTTCCACACGGATACATCCAGAAAAAACTGTATGGTGTCATTGTGTTTTTATCATGGTACACCTTGTGTGGTTGGGTTTACGGCTATACACACGGCACACATTATTATGCTGTTTGAATGCCGGCAAACCATTGGGGTATAGAAGAAAGTGGAGTGGGAAGCAAGAGCACAGAAAGAAAAAGAGAGAAAAAGAGAGAAAGAAAGAAAGAAAGAGAGAAAGAGAGAGAAAGGACCAAAAGGGAGGAATAAAGAAATGACTCACAGCTCTCGAGCTGCATGGTACAGGTTTGAACGTCCATTGGGAAATTCTTCAAGTCCATTGGGCAAGACAAGATGAGTGTGAGCCTGAAAGGAAGGGAACCAAAGAGAGCAGAAGATGGAGACAGGGCTGTTGGAGGCAAGCGAAGTAGGAGACATGCAAAAGCAGATAGAAAAGAAGCCAAAACAGAGAGCAAAGGACATAGAGTCCAGAAAAAAACCTCAACAATCATACATTTAATCTCCTTTCCGCCATGTGAGTTATGTGTCTAGTGTAGCCCAACTGTTACATCATCCTTTTTTGTATTCTTTTTTTGATTCCTTAAGGAAATGATAATCCAAGTTACACAGTGATTTGCAAACTAATTGCTGAACAAAAGCGCCTCCTTTTTTATTTATGGCAAAGCTTGTGCATTAAGCCTTCGTGGAGCCTAGGGAAGGAGCCGAAGCTATTAAAGCGTTTGGACGGGGTGGAGGTTGGGCTCTGTGTAATTACCTGCAGTAATGCACCGCTTCAAGCGAAGACAAGAGCCACAAGCACTACACTTGGAGCAGCCAATTTCTATTGCGCTGTGATAAGGCGAAATCCAAGCCTCTGGAAAACAGCCCCCCACCCCATTCTCTCTCACACGTGCACTGATTGATGAACCTTTTAAGGTCTCCAGCACATGTAATTTATGCCTGGTCTGGACAAGGCCCCAGAGCGTGGCTTTTCGTATGGTGCTCAATGATTTGTTTGCGAATAAATACACACACGCAATCAATATTTTGTGTCGCGCTGTGTATTTCCCACAGCAGGCTCCCCAAAAAAGCAGCTCAATAACAATAACCTGCTCACAGTGGAGGGCTATGGGACTTCACATTCGTGTTATTGTTTTGAATGGGATTATCTCCGTGCCAAAACTCATGCTTTGCCTTAGATATATGACCTAACCATGTCATACCACAATTGTATTGTATTGAAAAATTGTTTCTGGGCGTTATAATCATAATTGTTTTCACTGCAACAATGTATTTACAATGTATGTGTTCTTCGTTCAGGAAATATTAAATCCAGGATGATTGATTTTTTTCATTTGCAATATAATTATATTTACATGACAGGGTATATTGGCTGTCTTATTTCATTCTCTAATAAAATACTTAAATACAAATGCAACGGCTTAATGCTTTTTTCTTGTTCACCATTGTCACGTGCAACAACAGATGTTCCATTCTGTAACTCCATTTCGAGCACTCCTGTTTACCTGATGCTGTAGAGCACATTCCCATTCTGAAATATGCGAAGCAGCTTGTTATCTGTTGTGACCTCGTGGAAGTTTGCCCCCTTCTCGTTGGCGAAGAACAGGTCAGGTTTCCAGATGGAGTCCAACATGGAGGGGTCCAGGTCCAAGGAAGCATCAGGATACTCACTGTAGGCCAGCCGGGGGTCATTCCATTGTTGCCTTAGAAACACATTGAGTCTGTAGTCCTGTTGTGAGGAATAAAGATAGTCTGTGTCAGCATGATGGGCATTTGGAAGAAAAAAAAGGGGTTATGATTCATTGCTCAGATGCATTGTTTAAGTTATAACAATCAGTGAAAGAAATTGATGGTCTACAACCTAGAAATCATAGCTGAGTAGGAAACTCAAAAGGTAACCCTTTGTATGTCAGCCCTCACAAGGTTTCACGCACATCCCTTGCATCCTTCACCCTATCATTCATCTATAATTTCTCCACAACCTCAGACCGAATTGTAACATAAGACATAAATGTAACAAAATTAATTTATTAATTGTGCGATCTGTCTTGATGAGTAACATAAAAAAGATCATTTCAGTTTTTCTCACCTCTGAAGAACCGGTAAACCACAACCAGTGTGCGGTGTTTTCTTAATATCTTAAACCTAGTATGCCACTGAACCCCACCAGAGAACCAAAGAACCGCTGCCATTAATGGACTATCTAGTGGCACTCCATCAAAGGCTAATGAATGAATATGTTTAATGGCTTTTCCCTGGGAGGGGGATCTCCACCTCGCCACTCATGGCCCCTAACATATAGTAGCTGGACTGCTAATGAACTGGCCTTAATAGAGGATCCTGAGATGAGTATGCTGGGACTTCCTCAGGGCAGTCATCCCACCCCCGCCTAATCACACCACTGTCTTCGCACAAAGGGCAGGAGAGAACATTTATCACTTGAAACGATATCACCAGGCCAGAACCGTCTTGTTCTCTAACCCTTATAGTTATGTGAAAGGCGAGGCGGACGGAGGGACTCTCTATCCATCCCTCCTCTCCTCCTCCTCCTCCTCCTCTCTCTCTATCCCCCTCTTCTTCTCATCCTCCTCTCCATCCATCCTCTCTCTCCCTCTCCTCTCCTCTCCTCTCCATCCATCCTTTCTCTCTCCTCTCCTCTCCTCTCCTCTCCATCCATCCTCTCTCTCCCTCTCCTCTCTGTTGATCCTATAGTAGATTCCCACATGGTGTCTTTTGCTCAAGTATTTTCTTCTCCAGGGTCCGGACACACTCTGCTGATCAAGCCGGCAGCCTCTTAAGTAAACTCAGGGGGCCGAGTGCTCATTTGAGAGATGGTGTCTTCCTTGCCGTTGTTTGACCTGTTCTATGCGTTTTCCCCCTACTTTCCCCAGCTCTTAATTGCTTGGTGCTGAGTCCATTATCTGCTCATCAGCTGATCCTGAGCTCGTATGGGTGAAGCAAAAGGTCAGAGGTCGGATGACCCCATGGGATAGGAGATGATGCTAAGCCATCTCATCGAGGTCCAGAGGGTTCAGTGAAGTAAGGAGCTAATTAGTGGGGGCAAGGATACTGCACCGTGGGTGTGATTTAAATCTCCACTATTGTGGTAGGGTTTATGGATATAATTCAGAAGCTCACTTACCATAGTTGTTTCTGTAATGGACCCAAAACTGTTGATAAATATATTACAGGTGACATTAACAGGAGGACCTGAGAAAACAAAAAAACAATTACACAATGTATACTTAAATAATATTAAAATATGTTTTAATATTGCTGTTGTCTAAATTATGTAACTTGCTGTTGATGTAATCTTAGTAAAGTAACAACCCATATGAAACAGAATAAACAGAAATAAATACTTTACTCTTTACTCTAGTATGTAGGCTGCAATGTGGTAAAACATCTATTGATTTCACATGCAAAGTTCCATGGGCTTACGTATCAAAATCATAAAAACATCATTATCTCAACAAAAGTATTTTTTTAATTACAAAGCATAGCTGATTATTTTGATTTCATGAATTTCATTCATATATAAAAAGACAAAGGTTTAAAATGATCTTACACTTCTGTCTGCTGTTCTTTCTGTTGTTATTAAACAGTAATAAATACATAAAACATCTGGATCTCACAATCAACCAATGACGTTTTACTCGTATGTATTAAGAGTGACATAAGGCAACGCTGACACATATAACTATGTTGTCGCCAGAAATATTGAAGAAAGGGTACTAAACGTAATCGCAGTAAAGGAAAGTCTGGAGAACTTCAGTGGTAGCGTTCTTTTTCTTCTACTGTGACTGGTTGACAGGGAGAGACATTATGAATCTATGGCTATATGTGCCAGGCTGTGTTTCACCTCATTTAGCCTGTGCCAATCAAAAGCTGCGTGGCCATTAACACTTAAGATGTGCCATCTGTGCCGCAGATTAACCCTGTGAGTGGATTAACACTATGAGGGCCAGAGAGTTGCCAGTTGTTCTCAACCGGACTGAAAGGTGCTGAGATACAGGATTAAGAAACTCTCTGCTTCAGTGTCTGGATTTGCGTAGCGCTGGAATAAAAGTAAAGTAAAGTAGAGCAGCACTGGGGTGTAACGCCAGAATGCAAAGAGATCAAGGAGAAAGGATTTGGCTGCAGAAAAAGATAACCTCCCTTACTGCGTTTGAGTTGACTGTGATTATGATACATTGTGAAGAAATACATGAAAATGCAGGTCCAGTACAGGTTGTCCTTCCTCAGCCTAATGAATGGAGATATACAGCGGTAGAGGAGTGAAGGTAAGGATGAAAGTGAATACTTAATCATGACGACTATAAGCAATCACCTTTGAAGTTGGGTCTGATGCGAGCGTCATAGCCAGAGGTTCTGCCCATGAGTTTGTCAAGGAAGTCGGATGGGGACGCAGACTTTTGGGCTTTGGAGCTGCTGGGTCTACATGAGGGGTGGGGTTGAAGGGGGGGGGGGGGGGGTAATTAAGGGGGAGAAGTAGAGGAAACAACAAAAAAGTACATTAATAGAAAGTACCAGAAAGTGAGAAAAGGTTGTTACATCCTACATCCGTGATCATGTGAAATGAGCCGTATGATTGTATTCAGTGTTTGTGTTAAGTGTTTGATTGGGTTCAAAAACACCACCAGCTGGGACATGCTAATTTGACAGTTAAAACTTTTTGATGGTTTTGTACCTCCCTGGGCTATGTGCTAATTTGGCAATTAAAACCTTCAGACGTTTGTGTACCTTTGGTTAGTGAGACTCACTCCCTTCTCCTGCACAGGATAGACATTCAGGCCAGGGAGAGAGTGAGTGAGGGAGAGGAAGAGGGTGCTAACTCCCGCTGCTGACAGACTGATGGCTCAATTGAAATGCTGTGAATGTCACACCGGGGGAGAGTGCTTTGATTCCGGCTCCAGCCCTGGCACAGTGTGCGTCTCACAACCCTACAGGCCACTGAAAGAAACCCCAGGGCCCAAGGGCCTGTCCTCCTGTGGATAACAACCCCCCCCCCCCCCCCCCCCCCCCCCCCACCCGTCTGCACCCTCTAAGCGCCCCACTGTATCGCTGCTGATTTCTCCCCAGCTCTTTTGATGCAATTGTGAGCGGATCAGTCATGACCCCCTCCCTCTCCCTCGTGCCTGTGAAGTTTTCGCGCCGGCCACCGCAAATCCTGCCCCCGAGGCTTCGCTGCGCTCCGTCTGTCTGTGTTCCGTGACTCATGTGGCTTGTAGACCCTGTGATCACGAAGCCCCCTGAACTCCTCTGAGCGTCTGCCCACGGTCTGAGGCTCTGTCCCTTTCTGCCGTGCCGCTGCTGCCGCCGCCGAAACCTTCACGCCGTACAGTGACTCACTCATCTTCGCCGTGGCGGAGTAAACATGCGGCCCACAACGCAACTCTTATTTTCAATTCCAGTCATTATAGCTCGTTGGAAGTGTAAACGGGAAAATAAAGACCCACTGCTTCTGACTCACACTTCTGAGAGTGTGTTTTGTAAATCGCCTGTGAGAAACTTGTGTTTTTTATTTTCCATCATCGCCGTATAATCGATACTTGTGTTTTTCCTGTGAGGCAAGATCATGTTGAAGCATACATTTTTAAAGATGGTGGAGAAAAAATGCAGTGGAATTCTGATCTGCCTCTTGTTCTTGTGACTTTCTTGACTGTCAGACTGTCACGTACAATCTGCTTTTTCCTTGTAACCATGCTTCCTGCTTATGATCATCTTACCATAAAGTCAACTTAAAATGTACACTTACATAGTATACGTTTGGATGATAGTGTTTTCCCAATTAAACCTGCTTCTGATCTTTTGTGGATGTACCCCCCCACCCCCAGCCCACACACACACACACACACACACACACTCACTTAAATTCACACGCTGAAAGTGTGACAAAAGGCGTTTTTGATTCACTGAGTTGGTCATTATTAAAGCCAGCCAGATCTATACCCAAGTCTTTCAAAAACGATTGGCTAGGAGTTCTGTACTCACATGCCCCTCCCCGTTGTGTTCAAGCCACATGGACGGGTGGAGATTGAAATAGACAATACACCTCAAATATCATCAAATGCATACAGCCTGCATACAGTTAATGTATGTCTTTGTGCATTTCTTGTCTCTGAAATGCATTTAACCGACAAATCTGTTTAGCTGAGGTCCAAAAAAAAAAATGCTTATTTTCAAAGACAAAAGCTGTGATGACAATCACATTTGATTTGACAACTGTGGGAAACTAATTTTCTCCGGGTGAAGGATTTGTGACTTGTGGCTTGGAGCATTCAGAAGCGAATTGGCTTGTGACAGTTATCTTTTCAGCCTTATTGACAAATGATAAACATGTTTCCTATGATTGCCCATGTTAGTGTAAATTGATCCATAAATAAAACACATTTATCTGGTGGGTGTACGAAAAAAAAACTCCTGGATTGAGGTCTGAACTTGTCAAACTTTGTTAGCATGGCTTCCATTTATATTATGTTGGCTAGACCCTGATCATTATTGTCAAGGCAACACAGAAAACATTCACAACAGTGACATCACTTCACAGAGCTGTCTGAAAAACTCCCTCACAAACACTACAACAGCATGGGTGTAGCTGTAGTGCAAGCGTCAGCATCCCTGTACCATGAATGGGTCGGAATGCCCATGGGGCCCAAGGTTTGATTCCAGCTCGCGGGTAATTTACCAATAGCTCTCCAGCTCGCTTCCTGTCTCTCTCTACTGTCCCATCTGATTAAAGGCAAAAAAGCCCAAAAGTAAATCTTTAAGAAGAATACAACACCATGCCTGGTCTAATAGCAATCACAACAATACACTGTGGAACTTGAAGTAGTTTTCTGACATCAGCCAGCAATCTCCAGTCCCGGGCTTAACCACCTTTGCCAGTGCTGTTTGCCCGTACCTGGTGTCCACTTTTCTGCCCTTCTTGCACAAAGAAATTCTACTGTCCCTGTCATGAACTGGCAAAGCGTTAACCTCAACTGGCATATCATTTTAAAACCTGATCATGTCCTCACATGTAGCAAACCTGAGTCAGGCTAGTTTCTAGTTGGGCTCTCTCTCAGAGACAAGAGACACACACACTGCAGGAGGTCTACGTCAGTTTTGAAATGGTCTATGATCAGTGATATATGTGATGACCACAGCACTTTCCTCACTGTCCTCCAGAGGAGTAATTTGTGGAGCCCCACCATGACCTCTCCGATATCCCTCATACATTTATAATTGGCTGCATGCATATTCTTCAACGAGTAATTCGAAAATACACAGATTTCTTTTTACTTTTTTTTTAAGGCAAATTAAAACCGCCACCTGGGGAGAATAGAAGGAGAAGAAGAAAAGACACTCTGCTGAATCACCTGAAGTTTAATGTAAAGTGTTTAGCTCCTGTCTAACAGCAGCGGTGGGGTGGCGGTGAGGGTGTTGGGGTCATCCGTAATGGCCCCTGACAGGGGAGGCAGTGGTGGGCTGGTCAGACCAGAGCGGGCATCTCCTGGAAGCATTGAGATGCGAGGTGGGGACACTTAATGAGGCCGACCTTATAGCCCCCCAACCCCCCTCCACCCCTCCATCCCTCCACTCCATACTCCTCTGTGTGTTCCCTCATCAGTGACTGAGCATTGGCAAGAATGTTTTAGCAGACAGATCTTGCAACATTATTTTACATGTCGAGAAGCTTTCTCTTACGTTTGTGAACTCCCACGTGGGTTATGTGAATATTCAGAGAAAGCAACATAAAAAAAGGTTAAATATTTCGCAAGAAGGCCAGCATTTCAAGTCAGTATTTTCACAATCAGTGATGTGGGGCAAACCTGAGTAGAAACCTTCATACAGCATCTGCATACTAGTTCCTCACAGTCTCAAGCAACCCCCACCCCCATGGAGCGCAGGGCTGCCCCTCATCTAATTGCCCCCTTGTTCAGGTTACACAATGAGGGCGCTGGCAGAGGCAGTGGATCGTGACCGCTAGCCAGTGGGAGGTACTGACATTTTTGTAACTGTGAATATGAGATAAGACATTTTGACATGCATGATTTATAGATATGCTCCTTGATATTGAATTTGGGGTTATTTGGGGAAGGCAGGTGTTGTAAAGCAGCTCCCATTTATTAAACACCCAGAGGAAAGAACTATAAAAGAATAGTTAATGAAAACGGATGTGTAGTCGTCTGAGAAGTTGTTACATAGATAAAGAGCTCTACACCTAGTGAAAGCTATACAGTAGTCTTTTTTATTTCCCAGAACATGTAATCAATACTTCAGAATTCAATGTAACACTCTGTCATGAATCAATATGGTTTAATATTTAATTCTCATGTATGTAGACATCGAAATACTGAGGCCAGTGGTATTGGAGCAGTGAAGACCTATTATCATTCCATTTTCAGTGAAAGATTTGGAGGTTTCATTTCAGATAAGAAGTGGTGAAAGTGGTAATCCACCATACAGTTGCACACAAAGAGCCTCATTACCAGAGAATTCTGCACTCGCTTCAGGATTACCAACTGAACAAAAAAAAGAAACGAGGTTTCATTTTTTTCACTTTTGCTGGGAATCCCTGAGTCCGCTGATTTTGGTGTGACTTCATCAATTGATCTCCTGACAGTATTCATCTGGAGACTTTAGCAGCACATGGGCTGCATCAGCAGATCACAGTCAGACAGCCAAATCAAAGAGACAGAACAGTCTTTACACCACAGCGAGACGTGATTTGGGTCGTTCTGTTGTGTTTGGCGTGTGAAATGTGAGATAAGTCCGTGTTAACGGAGAACAGGAACAAATCCTGGCACTATAGAACTAACAGCCAACATCAGCATTTTTAGTGTTACTCCCCCCTGCCACAATAGGAGCATAAATATTTGGATCAATGTCTCTGCCAATTCTACCACCAACAGGTATATTTATGTGTTCTTGGAGCCCCAAGAATGCCTCAAAAACACAATCACTGATCACATTTGCTATCTTCCTATCAGTTGCTATCATTTGCAGGAGGAAGTCTTAGCGCTGCGACAGCATGGCATGATATGGCATGACAATGGGGTAGGGTGGGTAAGGTCTCGTGTACAGAGATCCCTGACAGGGGTGCACACAATGAATTATGCAGGACGGCTCTCATGCAAACACACGGCTATGGAGATAATGAGACAATAGGGGAAAGGACGGAATGCAACACCTACACACACACACGCACACACACACACACACACAAACGCGCACACACACAGTCACATACACACACACACACACACACACACACACACAAACGCGCACACACACAGTCACATACACACACAAACACACACACACACACACACACACACACACACGCGCACACACAGTCACACACACACACCCCTTCTTATATCTACATGAGGGTAGTATAATAGTCTCTTCTAATATCTACATGAGGGTAGTATAATAGTCTCTTCTAATATCTACATGAGGGTAGTATAACAGTCTCTTTTAATATCTACATGAGGGTAGTATAATAGTCTATTTCTTTACATGGACAATACAAACACAACATGTTGGAAACATGCAGAAAGGCCAGACCTAAATAATGCATATTTGTCAAAAGATATTTAGCATATTGAAGAAACACTAAAGTCATTTTTTATTTCCTAGGTTATTTCGCGGAGCAAATTAGTTTCAATTAGATGGAGCTCATATTCCACACTTGATTTGCCAACACATGCTGCTAATTGGTTTTCATTAGCGAGTCAGTGATCAGAATCCATATTAATTTCGAACGTGCCCATTCTTTGGATTCAACCTGAGTTTGGTGAAAGCGCGGTCATTAGACACCCAAGCATGAAATGCAGAGGAGAACAGACGGCAAGAGCGAATTAAACAGATCATCCAACCTGTTGCAAACCATAAGAACCTTCTCAGTGGAAAACACACACTGTAGCATAGCAACGGCATCTCTCCTCTTTGTCCTTTGAAATGAACATCTCTCTCAGAGCAAACACCAGAGCATCAAACGAGTAAACCTAATTCCTTAAATCCATGGTAAAGGCTGACGGATGGTCAGGTACTCTAAAGGACTGGTCATGTTGGCATTTACAATAATGTATTGCTGATGGCTTGCTTTGGAGGTTTCATTAAAGCAAAACACCATATAGCCCCCTCTTTGTCAGACGCCGTGGCCACTGTGTAAAGTATAAAGGTCTGCTCTCTTTTGATCAATAGTATCATTGGGGAATAGGATTTCGGAGAACATTGCAATTTTCTCACACGCATTTTTCTTCTCCCATGTGACCACTGCCATTCGATGGTGATGACCCTTTCCATAGAGACATGGAGTGGCATTTTGTCCACAGAGGGGGTCTTCAATCATCACACACCACTCCCCACTCCCTCCCCCTTCCTCCCATGGAAGCATCAACACTGCAAATGCCCGGGCTAAAGAGACACATCTTGAAGATTTACCTGGGGTCAAGATGTGTTCATTGTGAGCAAGAGATTGAAACCAAGGCAAGATAGCCCCTAGAGAAGGCAGCCCTTTCCCATAGCCATAACAGGCTTTTGTTACGGAATGGCAGGCCTGGTGAAATAGCTCATCTGAGAAAAACAACTTGAAAGAAAAATTGTATGACCCAGCGTAGACTTCAAGGAAATGACAGAACCGGTTGTGGATATTGCAGTCACAAGTAAACGTTCTTACAGATTCCCTGCAATCTGACTTGTTACTGTGGTGTCACTATCAGGACTGACTTCCTAAATTAAATGTATCCAAATTAAAACTACATTCGTCTCCAAATTATGACACTGAATAGGAATATTTCGGGATTTTTGAATTCAGTATTTCATGAGAACCGCTCTGTCTGATCCTTCCTCCTCTCTCACATCATTAAAGTTTAACACTCAATAGGGATCAATAGAGCTCAGGCCGTCCCCCTCTGCTCTGGTTTCACCTTTTGTTCGTGAGGCTTTGGGTCGTTATTCTGCTCCAGGAATACCAGTATTTTTACAGGACCTTGGGTTGTTGTACGAAAAAAATACCATGAGAACTGGCCTTTTATAGTAGTGGTAGTAGATATCATCCAGGGGAGAGGTTCAACCTTGAAGAGACATGGAGCTCAAACCTATCCACTCCCAGATCACCTCAAGTATAACATAGGAACATTTCCATTGCTTTGACCTTGAAGAGACATGGAGCTCACACCTATCCAGCCCCAGTTCACCTCGAGTATATAACATAGGAACATTTCCATTGCTTTTCATTGAGCTTCCTGCCAGATTTCTGTTTCAGATGCGGTCTCATTTTCAGAGTTTTTTTTTGTGTTGCTGTTGTTTTCTAGTTCACTTTCCGTGGAGGGGTTGGTTTTGAGCATGAGTTGACACTGCCGAGACGAGACAGTACACATGCAGCCGTCTGACGGCCGAGCCGGAGGTTTAATCGTTCGTTTTTTAATCCCCGCTAACCCAGAAAAGTCCACCGCTGACGCTGACATCGGGCTGCGGTTGCTGTGCGTTTAGATTTGCAACATGATCTTCAATCTTGTGGGAAAGGGCTTGGCATCTCTGTGGGCCCCGTAAAAGAATAACGTTTCTTATCCAAGCCTGGCCTTGTAGGGAGCCTTTTTATGCCAGATTTACCGTGGTGATGGGTCCCCCTCTCGCCAATCTGAATATCTGCACATCTTTAAATTGCTGATACCTTCAATTTGAAAGCTCCAGCTGTAATGCTGGCATTCTCGTTAACATTTCTCGTTTATGAGCACATACAGATTTCGTTTACAGTCCCAGCCTCGTGCTGCATGTATCGCTGTAACGTGATTAAAGTTGAGCGGAGGCTTAAGTTTTGTTCCCCTCATCACAGCTTAATTACTGTTGTTGTGTTTTAATTGGTGTCCGACCAAAGGGGTCAAGGATCCTAGCACTCTTTGCTCTTCCTGTTTCTCGGTTCTCAGTAAATGTGTTCCTCCTAGTTTATCCTTGAGTCTCTTCCCTTTGTTCATAGAAGATTAATTTCAGTCTCTAATTAAATGTAAAACACTTGTATAACTCGATTAAAATGCAAACCAGGGAATATCAGAGAAACAAAATATAAATTAGTTTACCCTACGCAGAGTTACATTATCATCTCCCTGATGACTGAAGGTGACAATAATTAACATTTTAGTTAAAGTTTTAAAAAAAGTGTAGTCATCATTATATCCTCTTCTGAAACCACTTGCACATACCAGTTAAAAAAAAATGAAAAATGTAGCACTAAACTTTTAGAAAATGAATAGCTTATAGATTCCAGGTACTCAGAAACCCTAGCCCTCTGTTTTTCTTTCACCCTCTGGGGCAATTCAGAATCAGGCCTGCCTGCGTCCTGTCAGCAACTGTGTGTGTGTGTGTGTGTGTGTGTGTGTGTGTGTGTGTGTGTGTGTGTGTGTGTGTGTGTGTGTGTGTGTGTGTGTGTGTGTGTGTGCCTGCGTCCTGTCAGGCTGAGAGACTGCTCCCCAGGTCAGAGATAGACTCCCGGACAGACTCCGGCTGCAGGAGTGATGTATGGAGTTGATGAGCCGGTGTGTGACATCCTGCTTTAGTGGAATGATCAGCCTGAAACAGACAGGTTTGCTTTCTGTTCGTCAGCAGAGAGTTCTCAAAGTGTGGCGTTAGTGTTTCTACTTTGTGTGTCTGTGCGTTTTGGTGTGTGTGTGTGTGTGTGTGTGTGTGTGGGTGTGTATGTGTGCCTTTTGTGTGTGTATGAGCAGGAAAAAGAGAGTCCACCCCTGCTGATCAACCTTCTGAATAAGTCCATCAAGTACATAGTTTTACTACTTCTATGGCTATTCTGCCCATACTGAGGAGCCACGAGGAGAGGTCATACAATGCTTTCATCCCCATAGTACCTCAACCTCTTAGCCATACACCATGCATCATGCACCATGCACAAGACTTCTGAATAGGTTGCAAGGACAGATGTAGAAACCCATTGCAGTCATAGTGAAGACACGTTAGTTTCCAAATGTATGGAGACTGTGGTCTGGTGCTTTGTTAATATAGGGTTGTTTTTTGTCAAAGTACTTTCCAGAACATCACTACCATATTGCCCTATGGACTACCATCCTGTGTGGTGTCTATGTGTGCATCACTTTTGTTTATACACAGGAGTGAGGACAAGAGGCTGACACATCATGAAGGGAGGGAGATGAGGGACTGAGGGAGATGAGGTTCTAGAGAGGCAAACAAGAACGGTAAAATAATAATCTCTATCCAAAGCCTTCAGAGGGTTTCCCAGCAATGAAGACGAGGGTCACGGCTTTTAACTGCCTGAATAGCATTTCGACCCCCTTCCCCAAGGTCGTGTGTCACGAGCCCAGGCAGAGTACCTCACGCCACAGACTACATTAATATCAGGCCTGAAAGTGCTCACCACTCGCTCCCTGACAGATACCTGGTTACTGACAGGGGAATTTGCTTTCATTAAAGCTCCCTGCGCGCACTGAATGGAGTCTCCTGCCCCTGTCTCCTGTGCTTCACCTTGCCATTCCTCACGGCTTAAAAAGCTGACTTCGGATATGCTGCGGCAGATGATCCCATTGATCAAGCCTGGGTGTTCATGTGTCTCTCAGCGTGTCTATTTGGCTGTAATGAGATGCAGTGGCAGGAGAAATTGGGCCCGGAGAGCCTGGCTCAAACGCAGGCAGGAGCTGAGGAGCATAGCCGGGCGATGGGTGGATATTGGCTGCTGCTGTCAGTAAGAGAAGCTGTATTTACACTTTCATTTGATGGACACCACTCTGGTTATTTGAATCACGACTTTCCCTCTCTCCATCACTCTCTTTTTATCGCTCTCTCTCTCTCTCCCTCTCTCTCTCTCTCTCTCCATCTCTCTCGCTCGCTCTCTCTCTCCATCTCTCTCTCTCTCCATCTCTCTATCCATCTCTCTCTCTATCTCTCTCTCTCTCTCTCTCTGTGAGTAAGTGAGGGTACTGCGACATACAGTGGACCTCGTGTATATAATCACAGCTACTCTCTGGTTGGTTCTGAATGATTAATTTGCTCCTCTACAACCTGCCCTGCATGAGTATGGATGTCGTGCCACCTGGCATTCATCTCTTGCCCAGACTCCAGCGCCTCTTCTGGCCTCTCCTCTCCGTATGATCAGGGGCCTGCTGAGTCACAAGGCTAATCCCGCAAACACCGGCCCGGTTTCCTGGCACAGTGAGGCCCATAGGCCTCCCACTGAGCCTGCAGCCATGGGCCAAGTGAGCTTTAGCCAGCTCCTTCCTGACTTCCTCCTACCTTCTGTTGTGTAACACTGAGCCTGAGACTCATTTAGCTTGAACTGTTGTTCTACTGCCTCTCACCTGGTTGGTAGCATGCCTTCATTATGGTTGGATGGCAGAGAGGTAGCCCCCCCTGTGTATTTGAGTTTGAGGGACGTTGACATAAATTGCCTCCTTCTCTCTCTCTCTCTTCTCTCACTCTCTCTCTATCACACACACACACACACACACACACACACACACACACACACACACACACACACACACACACACACACACACACACACACACACACACACACACACATACACACAAATTCTTCGACCCCCACACATAAATACACTCTCACGCACTCTTTACTTTACACTAGTTGTATGCATGCGGTGGCGGATGTTGACTTTGACTGTGCAAAAACCCTGGCAGAGGTTCCAGCTCTCTCGCAAGCCTGACAGATGCACAATGACAGATAACATTGTCAAATTGCAATGTTTATATGTAACCAGAGGAAACCAAATGGAAAAACTCTCCCCACCACTATTGAATCATAGGGGACTTGGATACGACTCAAATACACCCAGGATCAAAACAACAGTTCTCTGCTCATTTTCTCAATAATGACAAATAACAGACATTTGATTGGAGATTCGTACCCATCCGCTGTCTCCAACTTTTTAGCTAGTGACTCAATACACGCGCAAGAAAAAAAGAAAAATTAGTAATCATATCCATTTTGACTCCAGACTTGCCATCAAAGAGTTTCTATTACCTGGTATATTAGAACTGCAGAGCGCTCTTTTGTTCTTTTCAAAAGAAATCTGACGAACACAACAAAAGCTTTATATTATTAAACTGGCAGGACTAATGAGAATAGACCGCAGGTCTGGGAAGCTGAGCACTTTGGACTTCTTTGTGTAACATCTTCACATGGTTCAGGCGCGACAATGTGGCTTGACATTATCAGAATGTATTCCTTTGGGCCCCTTGGAGTGTCGAGGTGAAAAAATGAAAGCGATCTCTGTGTTTAAGAAGCGGCCAGGGTGCAGTGCATCATATTGAGCTCAATCAGTCAGCGAAACAGATTAGAGTGGATTTGATGTTTCACAGAGCCACTCCTCATATGTGCAGATGTGTCTGGTTTGCACAGTGTGAGAGATACGAGGAGACTCAAACAAAACATTTGTCTGGGCTTTTTTTTCTTTCTTTCTTTGTTTCTGTGAGTGTTTGTGCATCTATTTTTGTCTCGCTAAGCTTTGCATTTACTCCTGGCACATCAAGGCTAGCGATGACTCACTCTTTATACAAAAACGAGCCGGCGTTCAGCTAGTTGGTGGTAGCGTGTATGCTTACCCACTATGGCAAACCCTCAAGACTGGTAAAGCCTTGATATGTCTAAATATTCTAAACATGCTTTGGCTTTATATAATTTGTCACCTATCTGTGTGAGTCAACATGTCTGAATCGTTACTCCCATCATACTCATTGTTCTGTACTTAAGTTGTAAGTAGTCTGCCCAGGGACTTTCAGTTAGTCAGATTTTGCGTTTTGAAACATTCAAACTTAATGTAACTGTAAGCCTCCCTCCCTCCCTGAATAACCCCTGTCTGTTCTCAGATGTATGTACTAAACAAATGAATGAGCCAAACAAACTCCTATAATTGCAAGCTGAGGGTGAACTCATTCCGATATGTCATGACTAAAGGCCTCTAAGTTGGCCTGATCTATGCAGCCAGGTATGTGTCCAAGGTTACAGTGAGTTTAATAGCCTTTGAGGCTGAGGATCAATATCAGCTAGATACAATCCATTGATCAATATCAGCTAGATACAATCGATGGATCAATATCAGCTAGATACAATTGATTGATCAATATCAGCTAGATACAATCGATTGATCAATATCAGCTAGATACAATAGATGGATCAATATCAGCTAGATACAATCGATTGATCAATATCAACTAGATACAATAGATGGATCAATATCAGCTAGATACAATAGATGGATCAATATCAGCTAGATACAATCGATTGATCAATATCAGCTAGATACAATAGATGGATCAATATCAGCTAGATACAATCGATTGATCAATATCAACTAGATACAATAGATGGATCAATATCAGCTAGATACAACAGGTTAGAAACCAAACTGTGAAATGACCAGGTATTTCACTCAGCGGCAGAGGAGATAGAAAGGGGAAAGGGATTTGAGATGTAAATTCAAAATAGAATTTTTCTCCTGAGGATAATTCTTTGAGGAATTTGAATGTTTAACATCACTGAATCATTTCTGAGAACCCTGTTAATTAACAAATACAATGTAACACTCAAACTTTCATTTAAACTGAACTAAGTTTAACAATCTGAATGAGTTACTTGATCTGTCACACCAACGTTAAGGTTGAATTGCTTTCCAACTGTACCTGGTTAAGCTGTATCAAATGTGTGTTTTCTGAGTACGATGAAATACTTTCCTTAGCAGCATAGGTCACATTGGTTGATGGGACAAGCTTGGAAATACACAATCCCGCCACTGCTAATCTTGAGTGGGTGGCTGTCTGCTCAATCGTATTGTGTGTGTGTGTGTGTGTGTGTGTGTGTGCGTGTGTGTGTGTGTGTGTGTGTGTGTATGTGCGTGTGTGTGTATGTGTGTGTGTGTGTGTGTGTGTGTGGGTGGCTGTGTGCTCAATCGTATTTCTCTGTGAAGTGCCTGAGGAAGTGTTGCCAGCCTTTAGAGAAATCAGTGACGGAGCCTTTCCTGGACTTCCTCCCAGTCTCGGTAAGCCTTGCTGGCCCGGCTTTGACCAGGAGAGCGCCTCTCTCCTCTACATCTCCCGAGCTGTGATGCATGGAGAAAGGCAGACTCTCGTCCTCTCGTGCTGTTAACTGACACAAAGGGCTCTGGTGCTTTGAGTGCACTCCACAGTCTCCAAGACTTGTGGAGACTTATGATTTGTCAGATTTGTTTCTTTTTTTTTCCGTTTTTGCCGAAGGGAGCGTGGCATGTTGGGGAGGTGATTGATGGGGGGGGGGGGGGGGGGGGGGCGGTGAACAGTGTGGCAGCAGCATTAGAGTAGCCTACTGCTCACCTGGAGCTGTCAGCTTTCAGACGTGAACACCTGCCAGCTTTGTCTGAGAGAAGCTCTCCCTCAGAGACCAGGTGTGCAGCATGACCGCCAGCCACTTCTGTCCTTATTTGACCATTTCCAAATAACATTTGGAGGCGCTCTGTGCCACCCCGCTGCTGATAAATAAAAATGAACAAAAACCCTCGCCAGCTCTCTGAGAAAAATGAAAGCCCCCAGGTGGACTGCTGTGGCAGAAAAAAAAACCTGCAAACAAAACAATCAGATGAAAAGAAATCATTGAGCCATGACGCTCGTCCTCCGACAAACACAGTCTTGACCTCTAGCAGCTCTGGACAGGTACCAGCCTCCCTCCGTCGCATGGCAACATGACCACTGTCTGGCCAAAGCGACGGGGTGGGGGTATGGGATGTGTGTGTGTGTGTGTGTGTGTGTGTGTGTGTGTGTGTGGGGGGGGTGATCAGTAGCCAGGGGTTGTTTTTGGGGGACCTCAAGGTGAAAGTGGAGGCAAGGAGTAAGGTGTGGCCAGCATCTGCTTAGGAGAGAGAGAGAGACAGACAGACAGAGAGAGCGAGAGAAAGAGACAGACAGACAGACAGACAGACAGACAGACAGACAGACAGACAGACAGACAGACAGACAGAAAAAAAGAGGGAGGCACTGCCATGTATTGGGCGGCTGTAAAGAACTCTGGCTCTGCGGCTGGCAGATAACCAAAAGGCGAGCATGGCAATGCGTGGCTAAAACCACACCTCTTCCTTCACAAGGCCAGACAGGGAGGTGACATGTAGGTTTGGCCAAGTTTATGTGAGCATGGACATGTCTCCCAATTTGTCTGCAGGAGAGAGTTTTTTAGGATGCTTAGACAGTATGTGTCTCATATTCTGCAGGAGAGAATTTTTATGATGTTTAGACCGTATGTGTCTCATATTCTGCAAGTATTAAGTAATGATGGCTACAAGTTCCATTTTTATTTGAGACTTCTTACAGCTACTGTAACTTTCTAGCTTCTGCCAAAAGAAGGTAGAGGGTGGACACCTACCATTGCTCTGTGCTGGGGAGTCACTAAATAATTGGCAGCCAGGGATGCCAGGCTCTGTGGAGGATTTGTGATTCATTAATATATTCAAACCTAGTTGATTTTTTTGTTTCTGAAACCAAATATGGCTGGCAACAGTTTCTAGGACTTTGATTATGCCAGACAGAGACACTTCAATGAAAGAGCTTCCCTATTAGGAACCAGTGGACATGTATTAAGCGAGAATTTGTCTTTGGCTCTGTTATGCTTTAATTCAGATCAAGCAAAGGTAACAGCAGGAGCATTTTTGCGACACTACAAGGGTAGATAATCAGCAGTGACTGTGCAATTGAGTGGACACGACTGTGTCAAATTCATAGCCACATTTCGCTGTCCAGTTGTGTCTCCCATTAAACACACAGCCGAGTGCTCAGCGGGAAATAGGCTGCTCAACAATATCACAGAGTAGACATTACAGCCCTGCGGACCCTCTGAATGAGCCTCCACATTCCCCTACTCAAAGACAGTCAGTCAATCCTGCTAATGGCCAGGATCCGGGCAGCGGGCCTGAGCTCTGACCCCAGCAGGGCCCCGACACTCCCTCTGAGGGCCGGTGCTTTGCCCTTCAGAGAGCAGCCCGACTGCCGCCGCCGCCGCCACCCCCCCCCACCCCCAGCCCATTAAACAGTATCAGCCGCTCCAACGCAAGGTAATGGAGCAAAAGCACCGATCGGGGCAATCAATAACAGCAAATCGTCATGGCAACTGACCAGCGGAGCGCATCCCCAAACCCTGGCGACCGGTGCCCGCTCTCTCATAACTGAGGCGATGCCAGACGCAATCTCAATAAAGTGGACATTAGAGGGGCCCTGGCTACACTACTCCCCACTCCACCCCCCTCTCCCCACCCCCCCTCCACTCAGAGTCTCGATGGCTCTTCATGGGGGTTAGCGGATGGTGGCTAGCTTTTGCTCAGTGATGGAAGCGCTGCCTTCAAGTGCTGCTGGATTTCAATTGCTCTAACCTCTGTTCGAGGGGAGCCTTTAAAAGCCCCTGCCATTTTATTCAACGTTTGGAGGGAATTACACGGATAGGGTGCGTGCAAGCTCTCGGATTTCACGGTGGCTGCGACTGCCTGTTATCTGACAAGCACAGTTGTAATCCCCCCTTCCCAAATGAACTCCCCCCACTTCTCCACACGTTCTCTGGTCCATCTCACCATCATCACGACCAGAAGTCTCAGGCCAACTTTATTAGTCATGCATGATGTGGACTCGGGAGAAGAAGAGAAAGACAGAAAGGAGAGAAAAGACAGCAGAAAAATTGATAGAGGGACTATTTTTTTTAAATTTTAGTTAGTTAGGA
This sequence comes from Sprattus sprattus, assembly GCF_963457725.1. NCBI lineage: Eukaryota > Metazoa > Chordata > Actinopteri > Clupeiformes > Clupeidae > Sprattus > Sprattus sprattus. The sequence goes on along the minus strand of NC_137925.1, from coordinate 23,678,808 downwards.
AACGATTTTAATTCTTTGTGCTATTGGTTGGGGACTTCCCGAAGCAGCTACTCCTCTCACTGTCACATGCACGTACTCGTGGCCAGCAACCTAACCAATAGAACAACTACAAAACCACAGATCCTGCAACAACAAAACACAACTGGCTGCAACACGTGCCGAGGATCCTTAACGGCCTTCTATCACAGTACAACATGTGCTGTCTGCAGCCCACAAGTGCTAAACACAACATGACTATTCAACCGTAGAACCTGAGCCGCAGGATACAACAACAGCAACAAAGCTGCCTTCGTGAGCATTTCACAGGGGCTTTCAAGAAGGCACCTTTGTTTATCAGTTTTTCATTGTATTAGGCCCACGACACCTTCAAAAGGCTCAACAGTGGTGTCTGGCTTTCCAGACCAACCCCCGGCACCTCCATACTCATGATGGGTTAGAACACATGCCACTACCCGAGACACCAACAGATACACCTCAACAACATTTCACATATCTCAGTTTTAGTTAAGGTTAATTCACGACCCCGAGTAGTCTGCAAGCGCCAAAACCTTTGGCTCTCTTTTTCAGCAGCCTAAGACAACTCCTTTAAAGCACCTTTGGGGGACTGTCGGCGAAAACTAAAATACAACAGAAGTGTTGTGGTTGATTTAGCTACAAAGCCTCTAACAACTATCTCCACTGGTCTTGTGTGTGCTTGCCAGCCTCGTTGCCTCGCATCAGCTACTAGTTATGCATACTGTAGCTTCTTCCTTTCAAATGCCTCCTCAATCACATCTTCCAAGGGAGTTGTGAACCCTAAAAAGTAAACAATGCACTCACACTCAGAATCATACAACACAACAGCTGGTCCCATAGCAGTCACAGCAAATACACTGAAGGACTTTGCACCATTTGCCAGCAATGTTTGTATGTCCACTTCTTTGCCCCTTTTGCCCAGAAGAAATTCTACTGTCCCTATCATTAACCGGCAAAGATTCTTACATCCAGACAAATTATGTTTCAATAAGCCAACGCTCAAACACAACTTGCAGCTTCTATCTTCACCCATGCACTGACTGAGGTTTTGCAGAGTAGGGAGGACATCATAAGTGGCTCCAATAATACGTTTACATTTTACATTTAGTCATTTAGCAGACGCTTTTGTCCAAAGCGACGTACAAGGGAGAGAACAGTCAAGCTAAGAGCAATAAAACCTGGTGTAACAATAAATACTACTTTTATTTTAAGAAATAGAAAAACGACATAGAAAGAAAAAGAAGTGCGGGACTGTCACTGCTTAAGTGCAAGTTAAGCCAAGGTGCCAGTTAGGAAGGGAGGTGCTCTCTGAAGAGTTGGGTCTTCAAGGGCTTCTTGAAGGTAGAGAGGGACACCCCTGCTCTAGGGGTGCTAGGCAGTTCGTTCCACCAACGTGTCACTACAATAATAAATGTCATGCAGTTACTGTCCATAGCCCAAAGTTCTCTCCAGTTCTTCCTCATCTGAACACCATGCCAAATCATCCATTGCCCTTGCTTTGCCTGAGAGCCCACTGCTGCTAGTCTCGTTTCCTCTACTCGACGGAAAGCAAGTTACCATCTGTCTTCTCTCCAGCAACGTAGCCTTACCCCACACTTTCCACCTGTCACCTAGCCAAAACCCAAAAGAAGAGTGGTATGTGACGAGAAGAAAAGTTGTTTTGTTTTGAATGTTCTTTTTACCAGTACTCTCTTGTTCTTCTGCATTCCAGTGCAAGTGACCTTGAGGTGCCATTGTATATCTTTACCTCATATGGCTTAACATCATAGAGCATGCAGTCTAAGCATTTAACACAGTGGGCATTTTTACATGAGTGTGCAAAGGCAGTTGCTGGGCAGTAGGACCATTTTCCGCTTGGATGATAGTGTGCCATGCACGGCACGCCTGTCGACAGATTCACGTTGAATTTTTCCACACTTTAACAGTGGCTAGAAGAAAACATTGATTTCACAAACAAATCCAAACTCGATCTTCACCTTCACTTCCGATCTTAAGTTGCCTCTTTTCTACTGCCATCAGGGCACTGACCTGGAACACTGACCTTCTCACATCAAACGCGTACAGTAAGATCAAATACTGAGAAGGAACAACAAAGAGCACTTTCTTGCGTTTCACCATTTCAAAGGCCTACTGTCTTTCCACTTCTTGGCTTGGGAGAGTTCAATCAGCTCTGCCTCAGTTGCTATGAGACTCACTATATTTAAAGTAGTGCTTTGAGAATGCTCATGCATAATAATGCACACACACACTCATACACACAAACACACACACACACACACACACACACACACACACACACACACACACACACACACACACACACTTGCCAGTCTACTAATGAGGAATCACTATTTCTGTGCACGCACCATTTTCTAATTGCTGTTTTCAGTTCAGGCTCATAAGCCTGTTTAGTCGGACTGGTTTGATTCCTCCATGAATGTGTGTTATGTGATGAAGAGAACATATCCCCTAATTGCTCTGAACACAATTGCACACTGCAATAAACTCAGCTGTCAGAGGAGTGGTCTAGCCAATAATCCCAGGTGCAGTCTACCAGGGCTTATTGGAGAGTGAGTGAGAGAGATGGAAGAAAGAGTAAGGAAAGAGAGAGTAAAAGATGGAAAGAGAATGGAGGCATAAATAGAAATAGAGAGAGAGCGAGAGAGATGGAAAGACAGAGAAAGGAGAGAGAAAGAGAGTGATGGAGAGAGAGGAGAGCGATTCCCTCAGGTGCAGTGTTTAATATGAGACGCTGGCTGGCTGTGAGCTGCCTTCCTCTCACTCAGTCAGAGGCCAGCCATGTGCACTTCTGCCACCCCGGGGACTTCTTAAGCCCAGACTGCTGAGAGGGTGCTAACTGAGCTCACCCGAACCATTACCTGCTGAGAGGACGCTAACCGAGCACACCTGACCCATTCCTGCTGAGAGGATGCTAACGTAGCTCACCCGAACCATTACCTGCTGAGAGGACGCTAATCGAGCACACCCAAGCCATGACCTGCCCTTTTTGATT
>NC_137925.1:23568280-23670780 GCF_963457725.1 Sprattus sprattus | reverse complement strand
AAACATTAACATTAGCTTGAAACCACAAATAAACTAAATTAAAAAATGAAAGGAATTTAGACATTATCTATTTTTGATTACTTTGAATTGGTCTGTTTTCCCCCAATTTATATTTCATTATCAGTACATTTTTGAAAGGGTATTTCTTTTAGTTTACATACATTTTTCAGTTATGATTCAGATCAATCACAAATAAAAAAAAATTCTGTGAAGCTAGTCACCTTCCCTTCAACATTTATGTTTCAGTTTCCATTAGAAGAGAACTTTTCATATTTTCCTTTAGTTTATCAACTTTTTCCTTAAATGTCATTATCATGGCATACATTTTGCTTGTAGGTACCTGAAGCAAATATGCACACAATAACCTTTAGTGGACTCCGCTCCTTTCCAAAATAAATCATACAGAAAATGATCACTGACAATTTGAAGTTAAAACCATACGCAAAGAAGCCAAAAGCTTGTATTTCGACAAACAGGTTTTTTTCTTTTTCGAACCGCATTTCATGACACCACAATCCAGTGCACCCAGACACAGTCTGTGATCCTTAGGAGGCAGGAGCAGGTCTTACCTGATCAGCCCCATTTGAAGAAAGCAGAAAGACAAGACATGTAGAATCCTTATGACTTGGGAGAGCATTCTCTTGCTCAGTCCGTCAGACCTTGTTGAGTGGTTTGCGTTGATGATCAGAGGAGTTTTAGCCAATCCACAAAGCAGCAGGTAAAACTAGGCAACAAGGCATGGTGTTGCTGAGTGATCCGAGAGAGCTCGCCTCTGTGGAAAGTTCTGTCTGGTCCCCCCTCCCTCTCTGTCTCTCTCTCTCTCTTGCTGGCTGTAAAATCCACAACAGTCTCCTCCGTAGTTGTCAACAGCAGTGCGTGTGAATCCAAATGTGCGTATGTGTCTGTGTGTTTGTGTATGTGTGTGTGTCCGTGTGTCTGTTTTGGAGCAGAGTGTGCGCTTTTTCTCTTTCTTTCTCTCTCTTTTTTATAGCCAGCTGCTCGCTCCAGGAATTATAACGGAGCGGATTTAAAGGGCCAGCAGCACATTTGTGGCTGCCGCGACCCAGAGAGAGCGCATTTAGACAGAATGCGTGTGTAAGTGTGCGTGTGTGTGTGCGTGTGTGTGTGTGTGTGTGCGTCTGTGTGTATGAGTCTGTGTGCGCGTGTATTAAGGGCTTTTGGGTGGTATTCTCTGAGGGATTGTTTTCACAATGCCATAAGCTGTTTATTTCTCTCCCCACAGTTTATTTCAAAATTAAAACTCCAGTAAGATAGGACTGCAGAGGAAATAAGGAGGGTGTTAGACAAGCAACAAAAACAACAGAGGCAAAGAGAGAGACATAGAAATAGTGGAATAGATATCTCCAGAGAGGGTTAAAAGAGAGAGAGAGAGAGAGAGAGAGGAATAGCTATCTCCAGAGAGGGTTAAAAGAGAGAGAGGGAGAGATAGAGATAGAGGAATAGCTATCTCCAGGGAGGGTTAAACGAGAGAGAGAGAGATAGAGGAATAGCTATCTCCAGAGAGGGTTAAAAGAGAGATAGATAGAGAGAGAGAGAGAGGAATAGCTATCTCCAGAGAGGGTTAAAAGAGAGAGAGGGAGAGATAGAGATAGAGGAATAGCTATCTCCAGGGAGGGTTAAAAGAGAGAGAGAGAGATAGAGATAGAGGAATAGCTATCTCCAGAGAGGGTTAAAAGAGAGATAGATAGAGAGAGAGAGAGAGAGAGAGGAATAGCTATCTCCAGGGAGGGTTAAAAGAGAGAGAGAGAGATAGAGATAGAGGAATAGCTATCTCCAGAGAGGGTTAAAAGAGAGATAGATAGAGAGAGAGAGAGAGAGAGAGGAATAGCTATCTCCAGAGAGGGTTAAAAGAGAGAGAGAGAGATAGAGATAGAGGAATAGCTATCTCCAGAGAGGGTTAAAAGAGAGAGCGGGAGAGAGGAATATCTATCTCCAGAGAGGGTTAAAAGAGTGAGAGAGAGAGAGAGAGAGAGAGAGAGAGAGAGATAGAAGAAAAGCTATCCCCAGAGAGGGTTAAAAGAGAGAGAGAGATAGAGGAATAGCTATCTTCAGAGAATGTTAAAGAATGCAGGGGAATATGGAAAGAATGTTTTTTCCTTTACTCGTCACATATTCAAATGAAGAGGACAGAGCTACATGTTTTCAGTGCAAATGTAAAGGCAGGTGCCAAACCATGTCTAGGTAAGACGTTGAAAGACATAGAAACCCATCTTGATAGACGAAAGGGAAACAGAGATGTGAATGCCTTCTGAACAGTTAATCGGCAAGAACATCTGGTACATTTCTATGGTGTTTTATTGCGTGGTAAAAATAATAGGGCCAGTAAAATAAAATACATGTATGTGGGTTTCAGTGGAGCAACGTTAGATTTTATGTGCTTTAGTTGCTGTAGAATGAGGAAGGGGGGGGGGGGGGGGATATCACTCCTGCTTTCTGCAAGCTGCTGTTGCTGAGCCCGTGTTGAAGTCATTTTCCACCAGGTGTTTTTATTGCTCACGTTTGACTTTTCCCCCTTATTTTGCTGGCAATGCTGAGTTTTTCAACTGCTAAATGCCACCGAGTGAATCATCCAAAGAGGCTTTATGAAACAAGAGGGAGAGAGTGAGATGAAGAGAGAGAGAAAGAGGGAGGGAGGGAGAGGGAGATACAAAATCAAAACACGACAGCAAAGCGATAGGCGAATGTAAGCTTTCTGAGGCCAAAATGCTGGAAGGAGCCATTAATGGGTTTGTAAACTTGAGATCAAAGGGCCGCAGCTCGACATGACAAATCACTCACGGGGCCTGACCATCAAATTGCTTCTGTTCCAGTCATCCGTCTTGCCGGCAGACCCCCCTGCACACTTGGGCATCTCCTAAGGAGATAAAGGTCTCGCTCTTTACAATCTGTGTGTGTGTGTGTGTGTGTGTGTGTGTGCGTGTGTGGTGGGGGGAGCTAAACGAGATTAAACCCTCAAAACAATTATCTCTCCCTGTTACAGAAGCAGCCTTATTAAAGATGCATTGCATTCTGCCACACAAATGAGTTGGAAATATAATGCCGGCAGTCAAGGACTTATTTTTCACCCTCCTGCTTGAAGGCCATATTTTAAAGAAAAGAAATTAATAAAGAAAAGGTCCTTTTTATCTCTTTTTCGCTTCCCTGTTCTATTTTCTTTTTTGGGTGGGGGGGTGGGGGGGGGGCAGCTTAAGACGTGGCTCATCCCTCTGGTAGCCGGCACACAGAATGTCACACAGCCTGCACAGACACACACACACAGACATGCACACACACAGCCTGCAAAGACACACACACACACACAGAGACATGCACACACACACAGCCTGCAAAGACACACACACACACAGACATGCACACACACACACAGCCTGCAAAGACACACACACACACACGCATGCACACTCACACAGCCTGCACACACACACACACACACACATAGACATGCACACACACACAGCCTGCACACACACACACACACACACATAGACATGCACACACACACAGCCTGCACACACACCAGACACACACACACACATAGACATGCACACACACACAGCCTGCAAAGACACACACACACACACACACACACACACAGACATGCACACACACACACAGCTTGCACACACACACACACACACACACACACACAAACACACAGACATGCACACACACACAGCCTGCACAGACACAGGACCTACAGTAGGCTGGCGAGGAAGCGCAGATCTCCTTTGGAGTTCCCTTTCTGCTGAGCTGGAGGTTTCCGGCACATGACCACCATGGCAACAGACTGACCCCCCACCTGTCACATTATCAGCCCCAACACACAGAAACATGCGACTGGGAATACATACAAGCACATGCACACACACACACACACACGCATGGACACACACATGCACACACACACACACACGCATGCACACACACATGCACACACACACACACACACATACCCACACACAGAAACATACGACTGGGAATACATACAAGCACATGCACACACACACACACACACACACGCTTGTGCACACACACACACACACACACACACACACACCGTAGCACACCATTTTTTACATCGGCCCAGCTCTCAGGTCAGTGGGGGAGAACAGGGTTAGTCACCCACATCATGATCATGTGAGGTGGAGGCAGGAGGAGCTGGAGGACCTGGAGCAGAGCAGGGGGAACAAAGAGGAGGAGGAGAAGGAGGAGGAGGAGCCACAGGTACAGGTGGAGGTGGCAGGTGCTTTGTGGTGAGAGGTGTTACAGAACGTGGCCCCCCAACAGCCTCATCTCCCAGGGATGAGATGAGAGCTGCACACCCACTAGAAGCTGCTGCCTGCCTGGGGAGCTGACATCTGGGGAGCGAGGGCACATCTGTCAGCCACACAAGAGAATCGCAGCCGTGGAGGGAGAGGCGGAGAGCGAGCGAGACAGAGAGGGAGAGAGATGGAGAGCGAGGGAGACGGAGAGTGAGGGAGAGACGGAGAGCGAGAGAGACGGAGAGCGAGGGAGAGACGGAGAGCGAGAGAGACGGAGAGCGAGCAAGACGGAGAGTGAGGGAGAGACGGAGGTAGAGCGAACCCAAATATAGTCGAATATTAATGGCGCGTGACGTCCTTGCCCCATTGGTCGGGATGACTTGGCTGCAAATCAAGTCGTGAATACACCCATTTGCTCACAGCGTCTGACTCTGCTTCCTGCCCTGTCCAATCACTTTGTCTGTGTTTTGTTTAGCGCTCTCTCTTTTTTTTTGCCTGTTTGTTTTATTTTTTTTATCCACATCCCCATCTGCTCTTCTTAATGTTGAACAATGCTACCCACGGAGCATACCATATTGACCCCACCATCAACAAGTTGCAATTAGATGCAACGTGTTGATGAAGCGTGTGCTCTGCTATTACGTTCGTCTGCAAAAAAAAACAAAAAAACAGTGAGCATCATGGGAAAGACAGGAAAATGGTTTTCACGCCTCTCTCTCGCAATTCGTGAACACGATTAGACCAAATTGACGTAGGTGAGAAGAAAGCGAGCCACAGTCTGAACACACAACAGCACTTCACTAAAGAAGCGCTCAGACAGCGTATTAAATCCCAGCTGAGCCTAAGACGACTTTGCATCCATCGTTCTGTGGAAGTGTCTACTCTGGTTCTACTCTGACACACTCCTGAGTTTAAAACAGTGCTTCCAATGTGGGCTTCAGATGTAACCATGGCAATGGATGTGCGGGGACTGATAAAGGAATTCTAGGAAAAGATGGTTCCATTCCAATGCCTTTGGAATTACCTCAGCTGACCCAATGCAGACTGCTGGCATCATCTGTCAGTAGAAGAGACTGGTGTTACCTGGGAAGCATCCGCATACATTTGTAATGCTATACACATCATTCTCTCACCCAGGTCGTCTGCCCAGATGGCCTTGTGCCTTTTCACATTATTCATTTACAACCACAGAGCATGGCAGCCATTCTTGCTGGACATGGTTTACCATTTCGTCAACCCTTGCCGTCTCTGTTGTGTGCCTTGCATGTAGACAGGCAAAGGTCCCTGCAGAGACGGATTAGGTCCACCTCTCACTGGGGTTGTGTGACGTTCTGCGTTTCTGTAGGGAGCTCCGCACCCCCCACATGCTCTCTCTCAACTGCCGTTCTCTGCAAGTAGTAGAGGCACACCAGCTGTTATTTCTTTCATTTCTGCGTGTTTGCGTGTGCTTGCATTTTGGGTCTATGGTTCAATGAGTTTTTTTGTACAGCTGCCATATTGTATCTGCTGAGTAAAATAAAGAGGCAGTTCTTGTTCACGTTTTCATCGTCAAAGGGAATAGTATCACACATATTCATATTGAATCATAATGTTTATATTCATAAGCATAGTACATACACATTAACAATCATAATATACATATTCAAAAGAATAATAGATAAATCGTCGCAATCATAATATACATAATAATATACATATTTACAATCACAATTAACATATTCATAGTCATCATACATATTCATAACCCACAATTTGAATCAACCTGAACTAGACATCATTGCCAATGAGCACTCACTTAATCTTTCAGGTCAATCATTGAATATACATCAATATGTCTCAATCCAAAACACGATGAAGGGGATAATACATTTTTGTAGTGTAGCTATTGGTGTGACACAAAATCAATCCAAGGCTGTGCGATAATGAATTCAGATACATTGCTGACTTCTCAAACGCAGAGGAAGAGTGATTTTTAGGCATCTTCACAAGTCTAAATCTAATCTTGTTGAAGCCAATGGCAATTAACATTCACTTGGCTAGAAATGAATTCCTTGTGATTGCCATTTTGGGAGTGTGCAGCAATATATAGGAGAGGGTGGTCATAAGGCTTGCTCAAAGACTGCGGATGTCACCATGCAATTAGAGTTGTGCCTGGTCATATCTAAACCGCTCATCCATAAAGATGTCACCACTCTCTGTAAGGTCTAATAACTTTGGGCTCTTCCTATATCTGTCTGTGCACGTACTCCGGTGTTTGTAAGAAAAAAGGTTTTGGGTTCAACTTCAGGAGAGGAAAAAATAGCTGTTATATTTGAACTGTTGAATTACATGTTTGTGAAGTGTGTCCTAAAGGTAAGATGTGTACGCAAGGAGGCCATAGCTCTACCATGATGTTGGTGGTGACACTCTAAGTGAGGGGGACAGCATCTAGCGAGACCTCAGACACCCAGAGGACTCATTCCCTCTCGAGAGGAGATCAAACAGGCAGCCGGACAAAATGCACGTCAGAAGTCATTGAAGCACTGAGCGCGGTCTGAGCAGATTTAGACAGCATCTTCACACGAGCCAGTCACAGAGGCAACTCACTGTAAAAAAAAAATACAGTCAAACTGATGGCTTCATTTGTCCTTTTTGAAATTGTTTAGCTGCTCTTTTCTTCTCTTGAAATGAACAAAATATGTTTCAAAACATCACTACCAAGCCCATTTGAAATCTTCTTTTTCAAAAACTACGCTGTACATTTTACTTTGCTGCCCTGAAGTCCTTTCACAAATTGGGACAGCAAAGTGACTTTTGGATCTTTCTTCAAATGAATTACAATCTGTCAGTAATGATTTTTTCATGTTGGGTTTGTCCACGGCATATTTGAATGGCCGGTTTTTGTCATTATTTCTAGAGGAAATTGGCAGGGGTGCTTTGCATTCTGTGCATAATGCTCATATTAGCTGCATTCTTAAGAACTGAAGATTGAAACAGCATAAATAAAGGACTTTGAGCTCCATTCTTTTGCATGAGTGCTATATAAATAAAGTTTTTATTATTTATTGTTATTTATAAATCTTTAAGGGTTTATACTGTCAACATATCTGTAAAATATTTACTCACTCTGCATAAAATGAGGAGATATTATATACAGGCTTTAGAGCTGCTGTCACTGTAACCTCATTTTAAATGAGGGAAAAATCTCATCTCTTTAAGTAACGTAAGAACAAAAATGAAGTGGAGCAAAGTTGAAGGTCTGGTTTAATAAGTTTTAAGATCAGAATCTATGTTCCCTTTTCATCAGGACCACGGCTTGAATGTCATACTCCAGCGCACGCAGCATCAGGACCACGGCTGGACTGACATACTCCAGCGCACGCAGCATCAGTGCAGCCCTAGTTGTGGAGACCATGTGCATTGTGGGTGATTTTACTGGGCATTATGTGGATTTACCACGCCATACTTTTCTGCCCTCATTTCTCTACCCCCACCCTCCTACTAGACATGCTGACCTCTTTCACTTTGACCCCACCCCCACCCTCTCCCAGAGCAGCAGCCAGTGGTTGTAAACAGCTGGAGAGGTTTCTGAGCTTTGGCCATTAACATAAATAACCACATGAGCTAAGCATGACGAGGGAAAGGTCACATTTTTATGACAGATGTAGCTACAGCCAGAGGCTATAAGGCCAAAGATGGTGAAGGCGAAAGGACAGAGTCTGTGACTGAGATACCCCCCTTCCTCACTATCTACGTGCACTGACTACTGCAGCAGGTGATTGGTCCTTACCATCAGGCATCCTTGTTTTTGTTATTCAGGAAGTGGTCTTTGGCTCAATTTGGTTCTTTCTGTTAACAGTTTTTCAAGGGTCGCCACAGGTACTGCAGTGGAACTGTGGCTAGGCACTTTCTCTTTGGTGATGAGTCTTTATCTTCAACGAGCTGGAATACATTGACTTTCTCCCTGAGAGTTCACCAGGCAGGGCTCTTGTAAAGTGGGTCTTTAGATAAGGATTCGGACGCCAAAGACTGTCATTCACTCAAAGAAGTCCCTTCCCAGCCTTTCAGACTTTCCCGGGCTCATTCTGTTGGCCTCAAGTGCCTTTCTATGACTGACAATCCCGTCCTTTCAGCCGTAACTGGGGCAGGCAGGAGACGGCTATTTCTGGAAGCCTTCACCTGTCTCTGCCTCACTCATCAACTTTCTTCTCTTTTAAAAAAAAAAAAGTTTAAAAGTTTGAGGCGCGGGGGGCACGGTGGCGCAAGCCGATAAGCCCCCCATTTACGGCCTTCATTGCCCGCGGGGACACAGGTTCAATTCCGGCCTGCTGTCGTTCTCCCGATCCTCTCCCCACGTCTTCTCCGTCTCGCTTCCTGTCCAATTAAAGGCATAAAAGCCCAAAATAAATCTTTAAAAAAAAAGGTTTGAGGCGCAATTGTGTGACCCACTGCTAATGCCTCGAGCTGAGTTGGTCACCATGAACCTATGGTCTTGTCTGGTTTTAGTCCCAAAAGGAGTACTTTGCCCTGTACACATCGCCATGCACCACATCTGCAGAGACCAGCTAATCACATGCATGCTGGTGTGCTGAACACACATCTCAACACACTCAACACACTCACACTCTCCAAGCTGCAAGCTGCCATCCTCCCATAGATCAAAAGTAATGATTTGTATGTTGAGCATGCAGGACAATTACTCCTCTGTCTTTATGCTACATGAAATACAGGGGATGTTATATCAGACCAGAGCAGTAGGTTTTAATTGCACCCCGCCCCAAACCACTAAAGTCCACGCATGGAGCTGTTGTAACAAAGAAATACTAGTCTAATTGCTTCTTCCTCAGCGTATGTACATTTTATGGTTCTGAAAAGGGAGATATAAATCTTGCATATCAATCACTTTCATGAGTGCGTTTGCATAGCCCTCCCTTTCTCGTTCAACCAGCAAATGGCGGCATGTTTGCCCTACTCTTCCCACTCTTTGCCGTCGATAAAATCCCCACCATTTCGTCCTTGCCGCTTGTTGTAATAATTACAGACATCCTCTCCCCTTGGAAAGGTGAGGGCGTTAATACAGAGCAGCATGAACATAGAACTTACATTTCCAAATGGAGAGCATGAAGGAGTTATGTTAATAGAGGACCTTTTTTAATGTGTGGTAGCCTCTTGACCCTCAAGGGCTTTAAGATGCTAGGGCGTAACAACGCGCTGCCTACTTACGGTGGATACTGTTCTGCCTCAAACACGAGGGTTGCGCTTTAATTACACCACTGGCCTGTGCTTAGATGAAGTGTTGACGCTGATATCTTGTTTTTCATTTTTAAAATCTGGTCAGTGGAGCCTGTGATCGAATGACCTTTCCCATGCTTTGCATTCTCCTCCTGGTTAACAGCCATTTGAATAATTTATCAGCACCTTTCCCCTTTGTTGGTGTTTATGTGTGGGTTGCGGTAGTATATAGTATTTAAATATCACACTTGCAAGCCTCTTCCTTACTGCCACAAAGGTGCATATGATATGCTCAAGGTCAAGTAGGACATCATCAAAACAGCACCGCCTAGTCATGAAACGATGCCCGATACCTTGTTTCGGTCTTTTGTTCCTGCTGTTGTTGTGTGTTACCGTGCGTAATCTTCGAGTCCTTTTTAAAAGAGCTGTCATGACAAAAGGCCGCCGCCATTGTCGTGTTTGCCCATGAAGGATGAGACGCATAAAGCATTTAAGATAAGCTCCTGCTAACGTGTGATGAATGACTGGAGGTGGAATAAATTGGTTTAGATGCCTCATCTAAAAGGACAGCGCTTTTACTCAAGTGCTACATGCAGATGTAGAACAGAGATGAGTTTCATTGAAACTGGTAAGGATAAAATATTCCGCATGGGTTTTTTTGTGTTCCGTGTATACCTGTATTGTGTTTAATGGATATTTTTTGCAAACAGTGAACTAAGGAATATTTCCAATGCGGAAGCAAGAACTATATGAAAATTACTTTCCCAGGGGAAAAAATGTGAGGAGGAGTTTCACAGCACAATACCAATCAGCTGTGAAATGAGTTTTGGAGGAATTTTGGCCTAATTAACACCATGTTTATCGACCCCCACGGTGGTCGGAGTCAGCCGAGCGGTCAGAGTTTATTTGTTTCCGTCTGATTGTTATTGATGGTGAGAGCCAAGTCGCGGCTGCAGTGTGGAGACGCTTCCGTAAAAAACGCAGCTAATAGGTCTGAGAGGGAATTGCTTGTTGTGGCGCTGGCCTGTCCAGACTCTTGGCCTTTCTCTTTCATGATGAGGAGAAGGAGGGGAGAGAGAGGAGGTGGAGTGCTCTTTAGGGGAGGACTGGGAGCGAACCACTGCTGACCCCTGACCCCTGATGCAATTTTTACGAAAGTCCACAACTGTAGAGCAAAAGAGTTTTTCTGGCTTTTGACGTCAGACAGAGATGTTCGTCATTAACATGGCTGCTGCGGTGCGGCTGCTGGGATTCACTTGTGTATTCATGAGCACGATTAAAAATGTATGCTGTGATTATGTTTGATTTGACAAAAAAGAAATTAAAGAGAGCGGCGTGGAAGCATGCGGAATCATTTCCTTTTCTAATGATGTGTGGTGGCATGTAATTCAAACGGAAGTACTAGGGACAATATGCAGTCCATTATCCTTTGGCATCATAGAAAAACATATTCCCTGCATCTCTGAGCCTCTTGTGGTTGTTCTGAGCACCAGGCACTAGCTGTCTGTGAAAATCAAATAAGGTTGGGAACAACCACCAGGAAAACAATTTACTGTCTGTTTTTCTCTCTGCATGTGCCTGATACCCCTGGATGGACAGGCACTTAAGTACCTGCTGCTGTTGCCAGTTTCACTTTCTTCCAGTCCCCATCTCCTCTGTGTTCCTATACTCAAGAGGCAGCCTAATCTCGCTTCCTATACTCAAGAGGCAGCCTAATCTCGCTTCCTATACTCAAGAGGCAGCCTAATCTCGCTTCCTATACTCAAGAAGCAGCCTAATCTCGCTTCCTTTAATCAAGAGGCAGCCTAAACTCGCTTCCTTTAATCAAGAGGCAGCCTAAACTCGTTTCCTATACTCAAGAGGCAGCCTAATCTCGCTTCCTATACTCAAGAAGCAGCCTAATCTCGCTTCCTTTAATCAAGAGGCAGCCTAAACTCGCTTCCTTTAATCAAGAGGCAGCCTAAACTCGTGTCCCTGGCCCGTGGAGTCTTGCCATTCCCACCACTGCACCCTTAGGAGCGGCCTCATTGGAGAAGGGTTGCCTCGACAGACTCCGAGAGTTGGGGTACCCAAGAAGTAATTCAGGTTTTTTTGTGTGTTTTCAGAGATCCAGAGAGATCAGGGAGACACTGCCATGAACATGTGCGGGGCACACTTCCAGAAGTCTCTTCAACAAGTGCTTAACAAGAGACAGGGAGGAAGGAGGAATGCTTCATTCTTTTGTTTACTCAGAATTCATCCTCAACAAATCAAACGTATCCACCTCCAAGGACATGACCTTATCCGTTCTGGTTGAGAACAAGTAGTTCTGTCCAAAAATCAAAATACACCCACAGTAAGAAAACCCCAACAGTACAACAATCTTGAGACCAATTAAAAACAGAAGGCAAGAAACAGCTGACCTTTGCTATTACAACAAGTTCATGGGTCCGCTGAAAACACACTTGTCAACAGTTTCAGTGGATGCAGGGAAGCTTAACTGAAGGACCCGTCCCCACTCTCGTGATATGAGGTTTTAACACGATCATTTAGATCAGGGGTCAGACACCTAAGCAATCATGAGGAACCTCTAAGTATGCTCTTTATTCGCAGGTCAAATGTAAAGAGTATTCAGACTTCTGCCACTCTTGTTTGGTGCTAGAAACAAAGAGCAAGATGAATCGCGGTGAAGGTCTGAGGGAACTGCTCTCACTACGCAAGCATACTCTTGGGAAGATGTTTGACATGGAATTTCCTTTCAGCTTTATTTTTTCTTTGTCCCAAGCAGTTCATGCTTGAAAATATGCCTTGTTAGAACAAATTTCTTCAGTGAAAGCGAAAAAATATCTATTTACTACAAGGCACTCTTGATATTTGGCTCGATTGCACAAGAAATGCCCAATTAGCAGTTTTGTGATGCTGTATTTGTACAGCAGAACTATATAAACACAGATGTCTCCGCTGCCAAGCACGAGTTGTTCTGAGGTAATCCAGCGATCCACCCACCGCCTCCTCTCCCCAGCCCCCCTCGGCACGGCGAGCCGGTCCGACACTCGTCAACCACAGCTCAGCCTGCGCAAGTCACCAGTCATCCACACACAGAGCCTCTGACAGTCTGCACCTCCCAATCTAATGTAGGTTAATTGCTTCCCACCTCGGCTGGATAATTCATTAAGCCCTTTGGTGCTGCAGTCTGACAGAGTAACTCGAAGACTCCCGGGAGTGCTAGCGTTCAGTGTTTCGGATGATCGCTCCCCGCACCACACCCCCAGCGGATTCCGCCCCCATCGCTCCATCATGAGCCCGTGGCGTGGGCACTGAGGGCGCTGGGAACAGTGATGTGTTTGTCTGCGGGATTGCCGAAAAGGGAGGAATCAAACGACCCCTGCTAATTGCAGCACTTCCTTCATACATCAGTGAGCCAAGTGTAAATAATTCAATGCTGCATTGCAGATTTGTGTTGGTAAAGGATCCCCAGATGCAACCAACAGTGGAAGGGGTTAAGGGGCCGAGGGTGAGAGCAAGGGTAGAAAAATATGTGTGAACATTCAGCCAAGCAGGAAGTACGATGTTCTCGCTTACCACCCAGTCCGAAGCATACTCAATAGTTGCCACTAGAATGTGTGAACACACAAATAAACTTAGATATTGATTTTAGCTCTTTCTAACAACTTGACCATTTAAGGACATTACGCTGTTTGTTTACTACAGACATCCCAAATGTCTTACCTCCTTAATGTTGTGGGCAAGGCTCCGCTATCCTATGAGGATTGTGATGACAGTCACATCCATGGGTTATGATGACTGTTATTGTAGTGAGACTATCAAAATACACACAGAGAAATAACTACGCACATTGACACATTTACTATACTCTGATACTCTCTCACAGTTCATAGGTCTGATAGTAAAAGAACACACATACAGATAAGGATAATGGATACAAAAAGTCGCTTAAGAGAAAGGAGTCTGCTATTTACAGTAAAGGGACTTTACTAACTTACCACTGAGACAAATATGTTGTCCCTCAACAAAATGAATTGGGCTTACGTGGCATCCCATTATGAGTTTAATATCCTCCATTTTAATCATTGTTACATAGCTAATTGCACCAAATTAGCCTCTGTCCAAAGGTCTTTGCAGTGGTAAATACCAGCATCTATGAACCTGTGAGGACCTCACCTCCATCATGCTGTTCCTGCAAATGTCAAGATGGCACTGAGCGGCCTCACACAAACCACTCAGTGTCTTCCCAGGTATTTCCTCAAGACTGTGTCAGATAGACCAAATGCCTGCCTCTCTCCCCCCCCCCCCCCCCCCCACTCTCTTTCTCTCTCTCTCTCTCACTCTCTCAAAATCAAATTCACAAAATGCCATTATGGATTTCCAACTTGAACACTACCCCTTTGCTCTTAGTGACATACAGTATTTGCCAAAACACAGGATTTTTTGCTGTTTTTTACTTCTCTCTCTCCTCTCTCGCTCTCTCTACCCACTATCCCCTTTTACACAAACCAACTTTTGCTCTTTTATCTTAGTTTCAAGCTCCTGGGACATATTACGTTTTAAAAGTTTGGGTTTCCTACCCAAACCACACACACATATACACACATATACACACACACACACACACACACACACACACACACACACACACACACACATATATATATATATAAATATATATATACAGTATACTGTATATATATATTTTGAGATTTAAAGTTAAACAAAAAAGAACTCCACAACTCGCTGTGTTTGTGTGTGTGTCTGTGTGTGTGTGTGTGTGTGTGTGTGTATGTATATTTGTGTGTGTGGATGCCTGGATGTGTGTCTCTGTGTGTGTGTGTGTGTGTGTGTGTGTGTGTGTCTGTGTCTGTGTCTGTGTGTGCGTGTGTGTCTGTGTGTGTCTGTGTGTGTGTGTGTGTGTGTACATCTGTGTGTGTGGATACCTGTGTATACAGTATGTGTTTGAAAAGCACACACAGCCCAGGTCTACTCATTCTCCAGTGTGACTCCTCAGGCTTGTTCTCCACCCCCCTACCCCCTCTTCCCATCACTGGATGCCCTCCTGCTAGACTGATGACATTAGCAGAGGTCTCGCCTCGGATCCAGCAGCGGGTTGTGGATCCCTCCTATGCCTTCATCGCTCAGATCCAAGCCCCACTAACCACAGAGATACTTTGATAGGTCCATGGAGCACGCTGTCAGCATCCACTGTGAAATGCAGGAAACTCACTGGAGTCCTGTAAGGCAGTTCACTCGATCTCTCCCTCACTCCCTCACTCACTCACTCTCTCCCTTCCTCTCTCCCTCCCTCCCTGCTTCCCTCCCTCTCTCCTGCTGCCATCCCCTCTGTAATGCAAAGGAATCAACAGAAAACACTTTCAAGAGAGTTTCGAATCCCCCAGCATGACAGCTTGCTAACACGCACTCTCCTCACGTATGAATTAGAATCACAAACAGCCTGCCTGATACAGCAACCTGCTGACGGAGAAGTGAGCTGGACACACAGCTCCAGGGCGAAATCTCTCTCTTTCTCTCTTTTCCTTTCTTTCTGTCTCTCCCCCTCTCTCTCCCTTTCTCACTGTCCCTTTCTCTGTCTTTCTATCTCTCCATCCCGAGTCCATTTTTCTAGATTTCCGTAAACTCCCTGATGCTCACTCCCAGCTTCCCCCCCCCTCGTTCTTACTGCCCAGGCACTTCCCTTTTTCCTCTCCTAATGAATACGAACAGCTGCATAAAATTGAATAAAACACTAACAAAGCAAGCTGAAATCCAATCAGCGGAAATGAATGGGGGTTTTCCATGAGGCCAAGCAAGTGTATCTAATCCCCTTAATTGGAGAAAGCGTCCACGTACTGCTTCCCTTTTTCCTGCAATGTCTGGAGAAATCTAGGGCACACAAGGGCCTCGAACGGCTGAGTTGAATTGGACATTGCATAAACAAAATGCATTGTAAACGCAGGCTAGGAGAAAGTTCCCCCAGGAGAGAAAAACAAAATGGCTGTGACTTACACAAGTTACATCTTTCTTTGTCTGACTGGATTAGAAAAAGCAGCCCTCGGTGGGTCTGAAAAATTGCCTTAAAGTCCTCTTGTACGTTTGAACTCAGGCGCAATGATGAATTCAATTTCAGCGCTCGGACCACTTGCTGCAGCGCCAATTTTGTTGTAATGATTCCGTCTGATTGAAGAAGAGGCAAACAACAGGAACCAGGTAATTTTGTCGGGGGAAAATATTATTGCAATGAAACAGCTGAGATCCACCACGGGATTGCAAGCGTACCAGCTTGAATCATGCAATCATACAAGGCCCCTCACAATAACAACTGTCAACTCATTTATGGGGGGTTAGGGTAGGACTGGGGGTGGGAGAGAAGAGTAATGAGTTTTATGTGATCTCCACACACACTGCATGTAAACACATTTGGACTAATGACACACTCACAAGCCAACCAGGAGACGTGATAATGGCTTTCTTGTCTCCTCGTGAGGAATAACATCCATAAATATGGTTAATTGGACGTCACGGAAGGCCAAGGTAAGACAAAACACTCAACAACTAGACAATTTATGTTGAGAGTGTTCAGGAAAATAAAAAATCGCCAGAGAGGGTTTAGGGATAAATAGCCGTATGTACAGGGGTAATCCAATAACTGCCATCTCCCCAAAGGACAAAGTGGGTTTGCGTGATATAATGATTAACAGAAAGAATAAAGAGTTGTCTTTCTATTGTGTCAAGCGTTTCTGACATGGTCATAATGATGACCCATGGGGAGAAATGAGAACATTCAGGGCTCATGTTGCGGTGTTAATCATCACAGAGTGTCCATGGCAACTTATTCCATGATAGAATCCTTGCTGCTAAAAAAGGGTACAGATAAAAAGGTACCTAGACAAGCAATGTCCTCAAACTGTACTGTATGTCATGGCCAACTCGGAATTCTTTCTTTTTCGTTTCATGCTCGAGTCAGGTAACCATGTCTGAAAGTTCTCCCACGCATCTCTCCCCATTGAGTCGTAGAAAGTCTCGGTCACATTCATGGTCACATTCACATTCATTCATTCGTGCTACATAGGTGATTACTCCTGCTGCCACCACAGGCAGATAATTTTTCATTTACATGGCCCCACATTGTGTTATTTGTTGGCAGGTTCAGTGATTCAGGTTCAACTCCTGCCCTGTCAACTATGTCCACGCCTGCACAGGTTCCGTGTCAAGGTCAGACTGACCTCCAAGAAAGACTGCCGCTGTTGAGTTTCCTGGCAGCAATTCCATGATTTTTTTCTCAGTGTACTTTTTCTCTTGTGTGTCTAAAGGTAGGTGGTAGAAATGACAGTTATCCCATGTGCTTTGAGCGCACCCAAAGACCTGTTTCGTTTTATATGACATACACCTCCTCAGGAAGGAAGATTGTAGCCTGCGTTTACGCCCCCCCGCCCCCCCCCCCCCCCCGGACACACACACACACACACACACACACCAACCACCACCACCACCATCCCAATGTCCCTAGGAAATGTATATTATGTGGAGGCTTCTGTACATCAGCAGGGTGGAATCTCATCACAAAGTGGAGTGGTTTTCCTGATAGATGCAATCATGTGCTATAATTCAGCTTGGCTCGCTCCCTTCCCTTCCCTTCCCGAAGCCAGGAGACGGCCCTCCACGAGATGGATGTTCAATAAACACCGGCTTGCCGATACACTCAATGCAAAGCAACTGTGGTAAATGGCACAACCCAAGGCCCAACAACACACAAATGTAAAAACCGATGGGGCACAGTTGTCTCCGTGACAGATGTCTGTGATAAGCTGCCTCTTGGTGGAGCACCAAAGCAAGTCGTCGAATGAAGAGATCACAATACGACCCTATTAGAAACCTTTTAAAGGTTGGTTACATTTATTACTATGACAAAGGACCAGTAATTATACCTTAGGCACCTCATGAAGAATTAACCATTCAGAGTCATTCGTTTCCTTCCACGGCTGCTGCAGCACATTACCTGCAAATGGGTGAACTCGAATCGCCTCATGTAAGCCACAGTAACCACCAGAACCTTGAACCCTGCATAATGATCCCGCTATCCACATGGCAGCAGTAGTGGTAGTGGTCGTTAAATAATAATGCGATTGGAAGATTCGGAGTGTTATTCATCCATTGTATGTATTATCTCTTTCAGTCACAGTGCTGATGTGCACTGGCTTTGACGTTACCCTGTCCTGAATTTGGAATATCTGTTTGAAGGTGCCACTGCGTCTTGTGGACTCAAAATAACAAACATGTACAAAGAAAAAAAAGCACTTCAAAGTTCAGCTCCTATGAATATCCCAGTTTGTTTAGCCTTGAGTAGATTTGCAGCCACATTCTTCAAGATTACCTTCATTGCTCCTTCAATAGGGATCCTTAAATGATTCATGTGCCCTAGAATATTTGGATGGTTAATATAATCCCTTGTAGTGCTCTGTAAAACTAGAGTACAGTTATGTCTATCAGCTTTTAACTCCATGCTTTACTGAACACACACCGGAGAGTGTCAACACTGCACACAGAGTGGATGTTTTAGGACAATAAATCACGTTGCATAAGTCATCGACAGCTTACAGCTTCTTGTGAAAAACAGGGGGTGTCTGTTTGGCACTGGCTAAAGTCTGCCTCAGAGAGCTCAGCTCAATCACATTGCTTCACCACAGCACCTCGGAAATGTAAGTAGCCTCAAGGTTTCTCCACCCCTTTTTTTCCAGAGGTCCCAGAATGACGCAGATGATGAGGTCTAGGAGGTTGCTGGTGTTTGATGGAAGAGGGAAGGACGAGGGGGAGAGGGGCGCTCCATTTCAGGACTGAAAGTACACTGCCCGGAGTGTTGCCTTCAAACCCCCCCACCCCCCCGCCCCCCTCTCCCCCACCTCTTCCCTCCCTCGCTCGCTCCCTTCCTCTGTCTTTCTCACTCACTCCATGCCCTCCACAGTTACTATTCTCCTGTACTGACACGGTCTCAGTCTCCGCTGCTAATTTAGAACTGGCTGGTCAGCAAAGACCTGGCTTTGGTGTGAAATGACCTCTGGACGACTCCCCTGCCATGTTCAAGGCAACTACACACCTCACTTTGGATATCATGGGATGCCAGACACAGGCTGCCATTTTCCTGAGTAGTAGCATGAACTATATATAGCCCTAAAGGTTCAATAGTAGTTTCCTCCCCCTCTTTTAAAACATCATGCCAGCGCGGCGAGGCGTCCTTGTCCTCCATCCTGAAGTCGTAGTTGTTGAGAATGTCTGTAATCTTTGCCCACCTGCAGCAGCAGGTATAATGAATATCATCACACTTCAAAGGCACAGGAATAACTTTTGCACACCCGCTCTTGCATGTTCACCTTTCCTTAACTGGATGAAACTTGCCTCATCCCAGGCAGGATTGGCTTGGAGAGTTAGCCAGGTATATAGAGGGCTTAGACGGGCTTATTTAGGATAATCTAAAACATGGCACGAGAGAGTAGTCATCACATGTCTGGAAGCCAGACAGCCGTCGTTCTTTTCTCCCTGGCAGCCCAGCGAGCGAACGAACGAACGAGTGCTGCACGGATGCTGCTCGCCTGCTAAAATATTCAGCCCGTGCAAGATGAAATATGTATGGCAACAGTAAAACAAAAACACATCGTAGCGTACCACGGCACCGGTGTGTGTGTTTTCTCTTCCCTTTTCCTGTCAGCAAGGTGAAGGGGAAGATGCTAAGCAGGCGGCCTCTTTCACTCTGTCCTGGTGTCTGGTGGACTAGGTGCGGGGTACGGCAGCTCTATCTTTGGGCTGCAGGTCAGGAAGTGCTAATAGACACAGAGCACCGCTGTGAATAAATATCCCTTAATTGAGTTATTTTCTCAGTCCCAACTTATTTGGAATCTCATTGGTCCTCATCAGCCCACATCGATGTTAAAAAGTGTTGATGAGAAAATTATATTTTCACCCATGAAGTAATACCTATAATACGCATAGCGTGGGAGTCCAATTAAAATGGATAATAATCTCGGGAGCCAGCGCCCTCGCTTCCATACATTACAGGGATTGGCATGTTCCGAGATTTAATTCCACCCCGTACATTCTTTCTTCGATCGAAGAGGAACTTATCTTATCGCTCACTTAGCTGTGACCTTGGAAGGAAGGTGGTAATTTCCTTGCTAAATGAAAGTGACTGAAATCAATCAAACACTCTGATTTGAAAAAATCAGAAATTGCATTTATTTGCATCCCCCCCCTCTGATCTCTCCCTCCCCCATCCACCTGTTCGCAATTCACTTTTTGCAGAGTGATACAGGGTTGGTTAATGCAGTATGTGTGCGCGCCTGCAATGATAATGAGATAATGATCAGGTGACACTCCTCCTGGCCTGATCTGTGGGGATGTGTGTGGGGGGGTGATGGATGCATGGAAATGAGATGGGATGAGCGACTGTGAATGGCAGCGTAGGGAGATGGGCTGATAGAGAACAGAGACAGAAAGAGAGAGAGAGAAAGAGTGGGGTAGAGGGCCAGACAGTGACTGATGGGGCGTGTCCACAGCTATCGGCTGCGCTGTGACCGTCCACCGCTGCCGCCGCCACCACTGCTGCTGCCACGCCGCATCCCACTGCCCTTTGAGGAGGAGGAGGCGGGGAGTGGCGCTCCATAACTCAGAGGCAGATTGTGGGCTCGGCGGACAGAGGACGGGGGGCTGGCTGCCGCTGATAAAGCCCCGCGTCCTTCAGAGGTGAGCGGGGAGGAAAGGAGAGCAGACGGTTATGCAGGTGAGCTCAGCCTGCTCTGAGAGAGAGAGAGAGAGAGAGAGAGAGAGAGAGAGAGAGAGAGAGAGAGAGAGAGAGAGATAGAGACAGAGAGAGAGAGAGAGAGGAACGAACGAGCCGCGGGGAAGACGTGGGTTCTGCTGTTTACCCAGCTAATGTGTGCAAGGGAATTAATCCAAAGCTTAAAGCAAATGAGATTCATCCTGGTGCCTTTTCACAGCTCCCATTAGGCCTATCAGCCAGTATTCACACTGTGAACCATGCACTCCTACCCAGGAAGCCCACGGATAAGTCCTGGGTCTGCTTTTTTATGTACTACGCTACACCCAGTATTTGTCTCGCATACTTATCCTCAGATGTCCCCAAAGAACAACTTTAGAGTACTGATGATCTCCTTCTAAAAGCGACTGATCAGCTCACTGCCACTGCCAAAGGGAGGCATGCGGAATAATTCCCAATAGCCCTAGATAAGAGTCTAGGGAAATAAGTCAATTAATGTTCAAAATGTTTCTGTATTTGTACATAAACATCTCATCTTTGTGTCTTGTCTTACTTACCAGTATATTTGCAGTCCCATAGGTCTGCATGGATCGTTATTAGTAATCAGTTGTATCTAGTCTTCTTTAGTGAGCTGATGAATAGCTCTGCTGAGCTGTCAATGCAGAGACATTAAATGGTTGTGATATTCATGCTCACACGTCCAAAGAAGTCCCATTCGCTTTATACTGGGCAAGGACAGTGTGAAGAACTCACTCGCATAAGGCAGAAATAAGTAGGCATAGAATTACGCAGGATGTAGCTTTAAAAAAAAATGTTTTTCCTCTCTTTGTTTTGCATTTGCTTAGTTTTTATCTCCAAAATCAAAGACAGAACAGAATGAAAGCAATGCTGAGCAAATCAGTGATTTATTGGTGCAAAAAATGTTGGGTTACTCACAGAACATTCATCAGTGTATCCATGTGATTTTGTGCTGGCTGCACAGATTACTTTGTCTGCTAATACATGCATTCTTGACAGGAAGGATCAGCCGGGTTTAAAATAGAGAAAGCAATCATGTCCCATTTGGCTGCTTTCCTATTTTGGATATGACTGAGTCATGGCAGTGGCATATGTCTACGGGTGTCTTGCCGTGTGCAGCCAAGCCATTCATGTTCCCGGGCCTGTCCTTGGTCATGCGTCCATCTTGTTCACTAAGCATACATCCATTTTCCTTCACAAGATGTGTTTTGTCATTGTGACACATTGGCTTGAAATGAATGGTGATGAATCACCCAAATGTAATTCATCATGTTTTAGAAGGGAGCAGTAGGTTATTACAGTTCTCTGAAAACAGAACGTTAAGATATGTCAAACAAGCCATCTCGCAACCAAAACTTCACATTATATTGACAGTTTGGAAATTATTCAACAACAAATACACTCACACTTAATTATATAATTTGCTAACAAGTGACAGCTTCAATTTTATCTATAACATAAAGAACAGCGCCCAGAAACAGGCTTGTTCGACAACCATTCTGTCAGGACGAGGTTGTCTCTGGGTCAGGACTTGAGAGTGTAGAGTTGGTGTGGTGGGGCCTGGGAGAGTCTCAGGGGGCCTCAGTACATGTTCTTCTAATTAGCTCCCCTTTCAAATTCACTTCCAATCTATACTGTCAGCTGAAAAGTTCCCTTGGGTCGATCTATCTCCAATTTTAGCCGCACCACCACCATACTGTACCATATCGGGACGGGTTGTGTAAGAGTCGTTCTGGTGGGAAGGGAAATGAGGAGGAAGAAAACTTCAGAGCATCTGCATACAACCAGGAACTCCCCCAAGGGGCGTCTGGTTCTGTGCCCTTCCTAGCTTTTCTTGTAATGAAGTAGTGAAAATCAGATCAGACTTGGTGAATGAAGGTGTGGACAGTGTCCTCTGCAGATGAAGGACAAAGTGCCAGCTTAATGAACTTTCAACACCCTGATACATTGTCTTGACGTTCAGGCGAACCATCTGTGCTCCAGGATATAGTGTTTGGAAACCCAACTATCATAGTGCATTTTTGATGAGGATGAATAAAAAAGAACAAAGAGGACAATTTAGGTCTTTGGGTACCACAGATCATGAAGTGATGTCCACAGGGTGTGTTGCTTTGGATTCTGGAGTGACTCTTTCTAAACGGATGGACGGAAGCCCGTGAAGTTCAATGGAGAGTTCACATTTGCTGATCTAGATTCGACTGCATGTGGGACCAAAACAAAGTCCATGAGATGAACCAATTATCAGGACCCATCTGGCTAGGAGCACAAACCAAGTTTGGAGCCCCCAGATAAATGTTTTCTGCTGGTGACACAGGCTAATTGATTGTACTGAGACACAGCAGCCCAGCCGTCCTGAAACAGGAAGTTGCTAGTAATTTCTGTTACTTTAACTGGGACGTAGAAATCTTCAGTGAATCCCAGCTCAGACTCTGCACATTTTCACGGTGGTAAGATCCAGTTTCTCTCTGGATGAAGACATCCTCACAGCCACACACAGAGACAGGGCCAGACACACAAACACACACACACACTCACACACACACACACACACACACACACACACACACACACACACTGTATGTGTGTAGACTTTATGCATTCAGGAGCTGGCACATGTCTCCAGCACTGGCCTATTTCCCTGAGAAGACTCTGCTCTTCCTCCCTGTGTTTCCAGCGATAAAGTCACAAACAAAAGCTGTGGCAGGAACGGCGAGGCTGACATTAATTAAGTTTAATTGTCTCTGGGTTCTTTGAAGTGATTCTGCAAGCGCATCGCGCCCCTCCCTCCACTACTGGGCCCATCTGTCTACTCAAAAGGCATAAACTTGTGTCAGGCTGCAGGCGGCGTCTGTGGAGGGCCGGAGTCAGGGGAGACACGGGGAGGGATTCTTGGAGGACATAAAAAAAAAAGGAATTCTATTCTCTTTTTTTTCAGAGGAGATGAGAGAGGCTGGAGAGTCTCAAAAGCAGCTTGCAAAGAGAGATGTCAAAATCCTTCCCTTCATCTGAATCAATTAATCAGCAGGGAACAAGCATGGCTTCATTGTCCAAACATGAGCAGATTTTTTTAGTTCTTGATCAAATGTTCTGTTCTTTCTTTCAGATATTCTCCAACGAAGTTAAGTGGAATATTATTTAAAGGGTGATAGCGTTTTGGATGTGGATGGTTTAATCATCGCCTTGCTTTCCTCTTTTCTCAACACATCCTTTGGTTCCTCATATCAAATGCTCCTTTCATGCATTTTTAATCGCCCTCTTAAATATAATGTTTCGCCTTATCTAATTAAGCTTGGCATAAGGCTTTGATTGTGTAGTACTGTAAAAATATCTTTTTTCTCTTGGCTTTGTTTAAGATCTGGGGTGAGAAGCAAATGCAGCATACATTAAATCAACTTGTGTCTACCCTCCCCAACTCCCCCCTCCCATAACCAACTACACACACACACACACACACACACACACACACACACACACACACGCTTTCCCGCCAAATGGAAAACCCATTTTCTCTCATTACAGTGCACTCTTCTGACAGTTTTCCTCATCTAGTGAATGCAAGATAGACAAATCTTTCCACCTTCCACAATGCTGTTCTCTGTTAGATGTAGTCGCGTCAAAGGGAGGTGGTGGGAAGATTGGATCGCTGCTAATCAGAGAAGAACTCCTGAGCTCCCTTTCGCAGATGATAGTTGACTTCGTCCCTCCCTCCGTTTCAATCATCTCAATCCTGTGGTGAAAATCGCCCATAATTCCTCCCTCACCCCGAGGCCTGAGCTTTTAGGTACTGGATCAATCGTGGTATGGTGCTCCTTCCAAACCTTGGTATGGCTTTGAATTGTTGTTCACTGACGATGTTCTCTCCCAAGAGTGTATGGGAATGGAGGGGTAATTTTGACCCCTCTGACCCATATGTGTGACAGAATGATGATTTAAAGCCCCTACCCTCAGGGACGAGCCCTTTCCAACCCAACGCCACTAGGAAAGCCCCATTCCCAATCTTAAAGCCCCTATCCTCAGGGACAAGCCCTTTCCAACCCAACGCTACTAGGAAAGCCCCATCCTCTTTCTGCTGGTGTTTATTCTTCATGCCAGTTCATCTTTCATGCAGAAGTAATTTGCCTGCTTAATGTTAAATAGACCCCTTGGAGCGCCGGGGTCTAACCCGGCCACTGGCAGGATCCCCAATCTCTCATCATCAGCATCATTCAAATCAGTCATTCCAGTGATGTAACGTCTTCAATCTGTGACTCAATCCACTGGGTCTTTGATGTGGTCCACTGGTTCTGCGTTATGAAGTTATAAATTCTTTTTCCAATTATTTTATCTGTTCTGGAAGTTGAATGCCTAAGACCACTGAAAAAAAGGGTTTAAAAAGGAGCTATATGTAGTATTTTTTGTAACTTTAACTTAATTAACAAAAAAATATCAATAGAATATAAAAAAACATTTTGATGTGGTGTCAAAATTAAGTTTACAAGCTAACCAGTTAGCAGGCCTCTTGTGTAATACAACTTTGCACCTGAAGATGCGATAGTGAGTCATTGTTAGTGAGTCAAACAGTAAGCAAGCCAGTGGAGTCGAGCAGATAATCTAATAGAGTTAACAAACTGCAAATCGGAGCTTAAATCAGGGTAAGTCAACCCCAGATTTAGTTAAAGTAACACGTAAACATCCGTAACTGTTGATGTAGACCATAATGGTCACTCAGATATCTTCAATCATAAATGTTTTCAAACTACATGCAGCCTCTGCCATCTGGGCCAAACCAAGAAGGCAAGGGGAGGACAAACCTGGTGATATGCTGCCTAAATTACTTTGGAGTGTGGAGTATGACACAATTTCACTCGCTAGTCGACAGCTAGCCTATCCTGCATAATGTATCCTTAAAGAAACTCTGATGACACTTTCATATTACAATTTCTTTAAATGTCTTTTTATCTATACTATTTAATGCAGTGCAACACACTTAATAATTATCATCATTCAATAACACACTGCTCTGATGCCTTTCCTAACCATAGTGTCCACTGTGTTGTTACACATCATGAATTCATCTATTTCACTGTGGTATAATGTACTTAACAGGTTAGTAGCAAGGGTACTGCAGCCACACACATGTGACTGAAAATCAGCTAAATATTCCTGTCTGAAAGCCTGGGGATGTGTATAGTAATTACAGTCACTGTGTAATGTCTGGAATCAGAACTGTGAGCGAGGGGAAGTGGGAAATCAATATCCTTTCCCCTCTGCTCTCAGTCTTCCTTTTTTTAGAAACTTGGTGTGCAGGTGTTAATTAGCGAGTCAATTGTATCATTAATCAACGGCGGAGGGCCCAGAAGCTATGGACAGGTAGCGGCCCGCTCCACCGCGAGATAAGTGCCTCAGCGCGGGCGAGACAGGTAAGGTGAGTGTGTCAAGGGCCCCGCTGACAGTGCCGCACGCTAAGCTAACTCAGACCTGAGGGAAATGGAAAGCTCCCTACATGTGGTCGCCTTGTGAGGAAATGTAGAGGGCCATTAGTCCTTTAAACACCCCTGGTGAGATCCATCATCGGGACAGGGTGGAATACGCAGTCTTCAGTCCCAGTTACAGAGTGCACACGCAGGATAACGAACCACAGTAACTGACAGAATGGAGCCGCTATTGTAAAACACTCGACATAGATCAGCATTCTTTCGCAGCGCAAATTCCTTCTGGGGCCGGTGACCTATCTACATTATTGATGTAAACGTGGACACAATGAAACCAGCGGGCATGGCTCATCTCTCAGTGTTCAGCATGTTCCGTGTAGATATTGTGAGGCTCACTTTTACTTACAGTTTGTATATCATCTGCTCGAGCTTTCTATACAGGGTTATTAACTTGTGTGATCTAAGCATGAGCTGTATATTTATCGTGACAGGCTCATCTGAGTATGATACGATCGGTAATGAAGCCGTAATAGCGTTCCGCACTCCATAGATTTCAAACGACCTGCTAGACGTGATGTTCTCTTTGGATTAATATGGGCTTCAAGGCTAGAGATGCTTTCACAGCAATCAATGGCCGTCTCTCACACCATCCCATTACAGTGAAATATGACAGCCTCACGCTGGTTCGCAAAAGAAGCCGATGCGATTGCTTGCGGAGGCCAAAGAAGCCCAGTCACATTCCTCGTTGAGCAATAATCTTTATTTGAGGAGAACAGGCTCAATGTTTTATTTCATCTGATAGTTATTTCCCTCAAGCAATCAAATTCAAACTATTTTATGACCAGACCGTTTTTTTAAGATCATTCATCTTCCCACCTCTATTTGTTGTGTCTGATTTCGGTGTTAGTGAGGTATTTACATGGGAGTGAATTGCATTGAGAGAAGAAGGTTATTTCCAATCTAAATAAAAGAGCTAATTCTCAAGGCCTATCCACACCGCTCTGCATGATATTAGAAAGGATACATAGGAATTGAATGTCTTTGTCATTGAAATAGTTTTTGTTTGGAGGAAGAAGCGGCGCTCCTCCGACTCTTTAGTGTTTGGTTCCCACGAGAGGAAAGCAGAGGTGAAGGAGACATTCCTTTTTACGAGGGACTCTGCATGAATAAGTGTTATCCTTTCCTCTCAGGCAACCTCTGACAATGCACTCAGCATTCACAACAACCTAAGCATATGGCTCTCCTTATTCTACTTATCTCAATAAGATAGCCATGTATGTGTTAGAAAATAAAGACAATTTGAATACTTGCAGAAAATAAGAATGAATAAATAATTGGACAGGGGGTCTTGGATGCACTTGAAATTCAGTACAAAACACACAGGGCCCTAATTTGAAAGGCAGTGAGCTCGGCATTAGGCGCTGTGACGTCATTATGTTGCTCCAATAGGGCAACATCAAAGGGGCTGGCCGAACAGAATTGCTATTTGCATGTAGGTACACATAGGACGGCTAGATTAGAACAAAGCCTTTGTGGGACAGGTAAAATGCCATTTTAATTTCGGGGTGTATCGTTGAATTTGTGTCTTAAGTTAACCATAGGGAATGCCTAGAAATTCTGATATACTGTATGCTGTCATGACAAGTGCACTTGTTTGATTCAATTCCAACACATCAGCGCATATGATGAAAATATTTAAGCTGTTAAATTGTCATTCTGATATAAATAAACATCTTGTGTTGAACTGAAGAGCCCAGCACAGTTAAAGCCTCTAAAGTGTAATTATTGCCGTGGCCTTGACTTTATTTACTATACTATACGGGCCTCGACCAATTCACTTTCGGCATTTGCAAGTTCAAGGAAGTGTGTGAGGGTGAAAAGAGAATGAAAAGTGAATTTATCGCTACAATTTAACGAAACAAAACCACCAAACGCCCACCGTTTTAGCTTGTGCGCCTGGCAACACAAAGAGAGAACAAATAACTTGAGTGTCTGTGTGCCTGTGTGTTTTTATAAAAACAGAGGGAGAGGCAGAACTATTGTGGCCAGAGAGAAGTGTTCATATTTTTACACTTCAAAGCGCATTGCTCCTCACGAGGCGAAGGAATAACAATGAGGACAGCTGCGCTTTGATAAAGAATACAGTCATCTGGGTAAATATAATGAGCCGACTCCTCTCCAGGGAAAAATGCCAGAGAGTCCGGCCAGTATGTAGGGCTTGTGTGGACTGTTTGTGTCCGGGGGATTGCTGTTGCCCATGGTGAACCTCAACTCATGCTTGCCCCTCTCAGCATATGCCACCTGAGAGACTCGGGGGGCAATGTGGGCAGGTTCCAGTGGGGCAAATATTATTGTGTGCTGATGTGGGGCCCAGACGCCTGCTCTCAGTGCTATTATGTGTAACCTACGCTGATCAAAGTGAAGCAAGATGAGTGAAGATGGAGCTGTGCATTATACCTGGCGGCATTTTAACACCGAAAGATGGTGTGTGGACGTCAGCAGTTCTTAGCGAGATCCTTACTTTTTTTTATCTATTGAGAAATGCATGATATTACATCAAAGTCTGATGGAGGTCAATTCCTCCAAGCCTTATTGCCAATTTTTCTTTCATGTATGAGTGTGTGTGTGTGTGTGTGTGTGTGTGTGTGTGTGTGTGTGTGTGTGTGTGTGTGTGTGTGTGTGTGTGTGTGTGTGTGTGTGTGTGTGTGTGTGTGTGTGTGTGTGTGTGTGTGTGTGTGTGTGTGTGTGTGTGTGTGTGTGTGTGTGTGTGTGTGTGTGTACGTGTGTGTGTGGGTGTGTGTGGGTGGGTGTGGGTGTGTGTCCATTCAATTGTTAAGAGCTGATTATGACTTGGGAATGGAAAACTGTGAGGGTGTGAAATCTTTTGGTGGTGGTGTCGAGATGGAGCATCACAACAAGGCTGTTTGTGTGACTAAAGAGGTTGGCAGAGTGTCAGTGGAGCCAGCTTAACCTGTCCATCATCCGGCAACTCATGCAAGTCAGCACTAACTGTGATTTAATTTATGATATCCACGGCGCTGATGAAACCATAAAGTTCAGTGCCAACATCGGTGTTCGTCTTATTGTGTTGTCTGGAATCTCGTTTGCCAGCTTGAGCGGCGGGGTTCATTAAAGTTTACCGCCCTCCAACCAGAAGCGCGACGAATAGAATTCCGCACAGCCCCCCGATCTCCGGCAAGCTGTCAAAAGCGGCATCGGAGCCCCTGCTCTGTCCAGAACCGCCGCCGCCTCCTCCGCGGCTCAGAAGAGAGAAAAGATCTGCATTTCATATTCATCCCAATCACTTTGAACTCAACAGGGAATTGTGGTCTGGTGCCCCCATGAGCTGGAAATCCCATTGTGGTGGATTGCTACTCCCAGGGACCTGCCAGGGGAGTGGGGACGGGGTGCGGGGTGCGGGGTGCGGGGCATGAAGCACAGGCAGGCTAAGAGGATGGGAATGAGCTCCGATCGGCATTTTGGCTCCCCGGGAGGGTGGTAAAGCGATGGTCATGTGTGAAGTGGGGCTTTGTGTGTATGTGTGTGTGTGTGTGTGTGTGTGTGTGCGTGCGAGTGTGTGAGTTTGTTTGTTTGTTTGTGAGTGTGTGAGTGTGAGTGTGTGTGTGTGTGTGTGTGTGTGTGTGTGTGTGTGTGTGTTTGTGTGAGTGTGAGTTAGAGTGTGTGGCTGTGTGTGTGTGTGTGTGTGTGTGTGTGGGGGGGGTTGGTGAGATTACTGTGAGCACCTTTTCCTTCCCATCAACTCATGCTTTCCCCCGGTGTGGGATTTTTATTTTCATTTGCCCTGGTTCAAGGGTCATTTAATAACCTTCCATTACGCCTGTAATTTGACTCAAAGTGACAGCTAATGGAGTGCTTCCAAAACAGCCTCCACGGGCTGCATGTCAATGGGGAGAGACAAGGAACCATCAGCCCTGTGGCATTTCCTGCAGGGCCTGTCTCTCTCACTGTCTGTCTCACTCCTGTCTGTCTCACTCCTCTCCACTCCTGTCTCACTCCTGTCTCTCTCACTCCTGTCTGTCTCACTCCTGTCCCGTACTGTCTGACTGTCTCACTCCTCTCCAGTACCATCTCTCTCACTCCTCTCTCGTACTGTCTGTCTCACTCCTCTGTCTTACTCAGGAGACAATTTCATTCCGTATGCTCTTGATATCACATTGTTGTACGGAGAGACAAAACAGTTATTGATGTCCATGCCCCTTTTCTGAAGTTTTTTTTCGTGTAAGGCACCTAATGCACAGAAAATGGCACTCAGAAGACTTCATTTGTCACCAGTTTACGTGTGAATAACAAACACATCCGCACATTGGTAATGCCTCTGTTTGATTATCTCTTTCATCAAAAATAATTGGAAACCCACTGATAGACTCACTGCAAGCACTGCGTCTGCAGCTTCAACCCGCCCCAACCCCCACCGTAAAGGAAGACAGATGAGTGGAAAAATATGGTGATACATACTGGCCCTGCAATGCTGTTTTTGCCGCATCTGCAATATACTAGAGCCTCTCAGTGATTAAGTAAGAAATTGGCTCCTTTTGACAACCTGTATCAAATTGATGCTAAGCTTATATTCCAAGCTAATAGGCAAGTGCTGTGTCAGCTGTAATTTGGTAGATTGTTTGTGCTGCTGCTTTAACATTCAACGGATTCCCTCACCACACATTTTTCCTTTTCAACGACAGCTATCCATTAGTCCATAGCTGCGTTGTGAAACTGTGTGGGTTTATCCTCCAATCAGGGTAAATTGACAGCGAGATACTTCTGTGCATGTGACTAAAAGATTACACTGATCTGAGCGGAGCGCTACCCAGGCATTTCCTATCCAAGTGAGCCTCTGTTCCTGACTCTCGTTATGATACCAAACAGAAGTGTTGAAACTATTCAGCCTTTAGAATTTGCTCACAGGATTGCAAACATTTTAAGGAACAGACACATTTGAGTGCAACTACAGTAAATACTGATAGCAGGAGCAACCGTACTGTGAAGACTGCTTTGAGCCACATGCCACGGTCAGAGACACAAAGCACCAAGAGACACACACTTAAGGTCCAGAGTTGTGGCAAAGACAGAATTGTTATTGTATTGTAATATGACAAGACAACCAACATGACTAAAAGCTTACATTATTTGCATTTTTTATGAAAGAATATTGGTAACACTTGATGGCTTGATGGTGAAAAAGGCCTTAATTACAACCAATACTTGCTAAGCTCACATGCACATATATAACAGTCTTAGGCCCAATCTCAATACTTCCCCTTACCCCTTATCTTTCCCCTTACCCTTAAAGTTGCGCGTTCATGTGAGAGCTAGTGGTGTCTCAATACCCAATTTGATCAAGATTAAGGGGTAAGATTAAGTGGTGTATGGCCCTCGTTTTTAAGCTGATCGGAGAGCTACCTTGCTCCTCCAAGGGCTATCCCAGAGCACACAGCGAAACCAGCTCGGGAATTTAAAAAAAAAAATGGCTGCTTGAAGCGAGGAATATTTTACATGAATAAAGCTATCTACACAACTTTTTATATGTTTATAATGACTCGGTTTGATCTGAAATGTGCTACACGAACTACGCATAGTATTTTAGGTCTAAACCGAAGCTTTCAAACGGTAGTTTTAGGTTACAATTAGCGCGTATGCCACCACTTCATTGGATTATATGGTAGCTTGCTAGGACTAGACTGACTCCATGCATGTGTACAGATAACTTTATTATCCACGAATTACGTTTGATATCTGTGAATGACAGCACTAGCTTTGGAGACATCGATCCGTGCTTTACATGTACCGTCCACAAAACAATTACGACAGTCTAGTTTTGTGCTCTATACAGTCGTATATATATTTGCAACCATAATTGAAACTTTTTTTAAATCGCTAGTTTCATAGCTCATACAGTCACGCATGTCTACAGATAACTTATCCGCGAACTCCGTTTGATATCTGTGAATGACAGCAGTTGTTTGAAGACATCCTGTATTATACCATCCTGTATTTATCCAGCGACGCCAAGTGACGTACCCGAAACCGAGTGGCGTCTCATTTCATAGGGGAAAGTTTTCAGCCCTTGGCCCTTACACTTGCAAGTGCTAGGGTTAAGACAAAGACAAGACAAAGCAAAAGGGGCAAGGGGAAGAATCGAGATTCGGCCTTAGGCTGCTGTCATATAGGCTTCCTTTGTCAATTCATATGTAAAGCTGACATGACATGTGATTCATACGACGATTTAGTCTTGATTTATTGTCACTTGCTGGCACTTGCTGAAGTTAAATGGAATGCTAACAAAAAAATGACTTTAATGGCTTAGTGTATTTCCAGTACGTCAGACTGACATCATGCAGTCTACTGAAACAGTGCCCTGAAAAGTCAGCTTTAAAATATGTCTTTTTTTTTTTTTTTTTTTTTTACAGTGCCCTAAAGTGCTATGTTACACATCTTAAAAAAAAAGATCTGTAAAACAGCAAAGAGCAGCTATCGATTTTGCTTCCACATTTCACCTCTCTCTATCTCTCTCTCTCTCTCTCTCACACTCCCCCTCTTCCTCTCGGGGATAGGAAGTCTTGTTTTTCTCCTCACGTTGTCTTGTTACCTAAATGTTGTATCTCCTGGACACACCAAGTGTTGTGATGCAAATAAGATGCTAATTCCCCCCCCAATCCCGAAGTAAAAAAGATAAATATTTGCCCAGATATGCTTATGAGCGGCTACAGTGTGTACAGCATTATTCCATTAACCTACGCCACCATGCACAACACCCCAGTATCAGCTCTAATCAGCTTAGCATGCCACACATCCCAAATTGGGGTCTAGAGCACAAGTCAACCCACTGGTGGACAAATATCTCGCATAATTAATTGTGGCTTAAGCGTCCCTGGCAAAGCCACGCACTTGATTCCCCCCTCGCTCCATGTATTCATCGCCGTGGCATGCTTTTACGCTCATGGCTAATTACATAGATAGCTCTCTGTTTAAGGCTCATCAGACACACTGAATTACCCCTACCGTTGTTCTTTTGTAGGGCCCATTGATCTATTTGGACCATAGTGTGTGTGTGTGTGTGTGTGTGTGTGTGTGTGTGTGTGTGTGTGTGTGTGTGTGTGTGTGACTTGTGTGTGTGTGTGAGTGAGACTATGTTTGGACCATTGTGTGTGTGTTGTGTGTGTGTGGTGTTTGTGTGTGTTTGTGTGTGTGAGACTATGGTGGCACAGTCATGTGTGCCAACCCAGCGCCTTGTGGACATCATTTGATGCTATTTTCAGGCTGGATAATCAACATTTCAGAGGCCTGCATTTTGGTGAAGTTCCCTGCAGGAATGAATGGCTCAGATATCGATTTGAAATGTCTAACTCGACCAAGACGCAAAATGACTAAAACACCATCACAAAGAGGCAATGCGCCCAGCCAAGTGTGAAATTTCTGCGTTGGTGTTCAACGAGAAATTTGGTAGTAAAGTAGCATTGTATTGACTACCTTCTCAAATGGGTAAAATGAATCCAGTGTTGGCCATCAGGGGGGACAATCGACTCCTTCATAGATTGACTAAGAGCGGTGTTCATTAGCATATCAGATGGGGAACCAATGCAGACATGCATTACTTGGAAAATGAGCGATGAACCTCCCATCTACATTAATGCACCCATTCTGTAAATGCTAATTAAAGGAGTGCGCTATGAGTCGGATGTGTGTTTTTGCAGGCAGTAAATCAGTAAGGTGTCAAATAATGAAGCATTAATGAAGACAGGTTTCCATGTTTTCCACTAAATGTGACCGGGCATTTCAATGCTTCACAGCCACCCTATAACCAGATCCCTAAATGCCTGTTCATCATTGATCCAGACAGGATAATGTTTGGATCATCAGTTCAGCCATGACCAGCCTATAGTGTACTGTAATCTCTGGACATAAAATGTACGTGTGCAGTAATTTAAATTAAATGTAATGGAGAACGTGTTCCAACTGTATAATGACAATGTTGTTCTTGCATGTGTTACAACATTACAATTAGGATACTTGGATATTAAGGATTGGGGCGTAGAGCTATTATTATCAAAGCCTGTATGGATTCACATAAGGAGCATTTTGTGAATAATCAGCATTGCATACAAGGCAAAGATTAAGATTAAATAATCTTCATTATGCTTCAGGTGGTAAGGGCTTATACTATAACATCGTAACACTTTATGAGTGCAGTTATTACTATGTATAAATAATTATTTATACTTATGTCAATCATTATAAGGCATTATGTGTGCTTTATAACCCTTTATGAATGTGTTAAGAATGCTTTGTGTAAGTAAAGTGTTACTGAAAAGATTTGGTTGAATTTGTTCATATTATATGACAGTCAGGCTGAACAATGAAACTTAATTGACAACTGTTTGCAGACCCATCACATGCAAAGTGACTGAATCGAACCTTCCACAAAATTAGACCAATTTCACTGCGTTAGCTATTGATTTTCATTTCAGCGCCCATATTAATGGGTCAGAGCATGAACACTGAGTTTCGGTGTGGAGGTAAGCATGAGGAAAGTAGTTCTCAGCAAAAACAGACAGTAAAGAGATGTCTTAGATGAGACTGACCTCCTACCAGCCACCTCACATACACTGACACCTTTCACTGCAGTTTCAATGAGTGGGCTTTGTGTCACAGCCTTGACATAAATATAAATGTAGATATGATATATAAACAGAACGATAGGGCTGGCAGTAGCAGTGCCGCAGCAGAAAGGTGTGAATAAACACATGCAATTGAGACACAGTAGTACTGCAACACAGCAACACAACCACCAGGCACACCCAATGCAGGCAGTGTGAAACAGGCCTTAGTCACAGTTGGCACTCTGTTAAAGAAACAACACCCTCTGCATAGTCCTATCGAAGTACCTTAGGCTTTCATGAGGAGAAAACCATTAATGAGGAAAACTACTTTTTATCAGTTTTCAAAGCTTAGTTTGGGTGAGATCACACGTGGAATAGAAAAGAAGCTACGATTATGGATCTCACAATGGAGTAGACTCCACGTAAGAGCAGTAAATGTTCCCACATTCACCCCTTGTCCAACCCAATTTCATAGACCTACCCTCTCCAGCACACCACACGTTTGATGTTGTCTGTCTTTGAAGATACAATGCACTCATCTATTGGATGCCATGGCAGAACCCTGCAAAACACGAGCAATTTCTAGATCAATGTGTTTCCTTTAAGGCCACACGGATGGATGTCAATATAGAATTTCTGCAGTGTCAGCCTTAAGTTTTCAGAAAGCCTTGTCTGTAAGGACTCCCTACCCAACAGTGGATGTGAGTTTTCTGCATAGGAATGGAAGCTTTGCTAAAAGGTATGTGTATGTTTGTGTGTGTGTGTGTGTGTGTGTGTGTGTGTGTGTGTGTGGGGGGGGGGGGGGGGGGGGTTGTGTTGTTGAGTGAGACACCTGTGAATGCAGTCAAATGCGCGTAGCAAAGTGTCCCCCCCCCCCCCCCCCCCCCCATTATTGATGAAGCAGTTGAGTCCAATCTAAATTGAAATGTGTTCGGCAGCAACCTGCAGGGGAGGGCGAGAGGAGAAATTACATTTCACAGCTTTGAGAACCCAGACCGTTACACAGATAGCACATAGCCCCGGAGAGGAATGGATTGGACTGGGTGAGAA
Organism: Sprattus sprattus; assembly: GCF_963457725.1. Taxonomy (NCBI): domain Eukaryota; kingdom Metazoa; phylum Chordata; class Actinopteri; order Clupeiformes; family Clupeidae; genus Sprattus; species Sprattus sprattus. Next base: position 23,635,436 of record NC_137925.1, on the reverse strand, counting down.
CGCAGACACGGAGGGAGTTTGTTTGTGTTCTTGCGCTCCACAGCTACCCAGATGCACTTCATCTGAAATTTGTCCAGTAGCGTCAACACCAAAAATCCATGTTAATGATATTTCTTTGGTTTGAATGTCAAATTTAGATTCTGATGTTGCATGTTTAACCTGCATTATGAGTACCACAATCTCACAAGGCGGTTGAACCTGAGACCATGAGAGGAGTGTATGCTTTAGGAGGCTAAAACCCATGGGTAGTACCATCAGGTGTTTTCAAATCTGCTGAGGCACGGGGGAGTGAACTTTACAAACTGCACAGCTATGTTTTCACTAACGCAAATCAACTCATTTTTCTCTATCTGGGTTGTTTTCGTAGAAGTTTATAAACTACTTCTGCACTCCCTGAGCAATGGACAGGCAGTTGGCATTCCACAACAAACCCCCAAATCTCCCCACAGGCATGTGGAGGGTGTGGCTCCTTGGCACACAAAATCTCTCCATTAGCATTAGTGATGCAACCAGAGACTTGCAGCCCTAAGCCAACGGGCTCCAACCGAGAAGACTGCACACTGTATGAGTGGAGATGCACTTCCGAGAATCCCCTGGTAATCCACATCCAATCCAGAGGGATGAGTCCATGAGAGAGGAGGCTAAGCACCCACTCTAGCGTTACCTGACCCATTTATCTCATGTTTTACAGGTGGGTCATTACTCAAACAGACCTGACCCCAGCATTCAAGTGACCATGGTTATTCTTCCGTACTGGGCGAGGTGACTGTTGAACAGTTGACAATACAGTACAAACAGCTTTATCATTGCCTAATAGAGTGCACCGGCCAAGGCAAGACAACCTATAGCTGTAAGTCTGTGTCAGATGACTCCAATTGTCAGTGAACCACACTGAGGGAACATTTCATTAAATGTACAGGTGTGAGCATTTCATCAGGAAAAAAATGAAATACAGTATATAATTTTAAGGAAAGACCCTGTCCAAAAAACACAAAAAATGCTTCTTAACTGGCACCTTTTACTACAATATGACTGTAACAAAACCAGGTGTTTTGTTACTTTCCACCCCTGCTCCATCCCTTCGTCATGCACAAGGTGTGATTCCGCTGAGACATTCATAACACAGTTCTTTACACATGAGGCACCTGAAGATGCATACTACGCCAGGGGTTCTTCCATGTCCCCTGGCTGGTGCTGTTGAAAAATTGATGTCTTCATTCATTTCCTTTGTTCTGAAGTGACAGTTTATGACATGTTTTATATGTGTTCGCCTTCTCTGCCACTGCTAGCCTTTAGTCACGAGGGAGCAGTTAAAGTGGTGAACAAGCCTCACCCCTCCACCACCCCTACCCTTGAGCTGGGCCCCTCAGCCTGGACTCTTTCCCTCCACAACAGAAAGAAATGCTCGACGCCAGCAGATTCACTTTTAGCCTTGTGCGTGTTTGTTGCTCTGGCTAGTTTCCTTAGAAAGAGGTCTTAGATGAAGAGGAAGAGGTTGTTAAGGAGGAAGAACCAACATGTAGACAATTTTTTTTTATTTAAAAGTGTAGACAGAGATTGTGCCAGTAGGCTGAAAGAGGTCTGGGAAGGAGGGTAATAGCCGCCTGAACTCTCCCTGGATTTTTCTTCTCGACCCTGTACTATGCCACCTCCCATTAAATTTTAAAAGGTAGGGAAAGCCATTTGAGCTGGGCTAAATCCTTACAGAGATGCCCTTTCCACACTAATTGAAATGATTCTGGGGGCAGGGGGTAAAGTTTAAAGAGATTCAGATGAGGGTGTAGAATCCTTAAGCATCTGAAAGATGGTACTATGCTCAACTTTTTCCAAGTAATAAAATGGCTCCCCTGTGGAGAGGAAACTCTCTCAGAGGCTAGCCATGATGTCAGTCCTCTGTGAAAGTAAAGTGGTGTCTGAACTATGCTGAACTGAATTGCAGTTGAACTTTTTAACTCCAATAATCATACTTTATCACTGTCTGTCATCCTTCAGTGTATTAAAGCACAGTATATGAGTGCCCAATATGATTTCACTTAAGTAAAAATGGAAAATACCTTTGATACATGACATAAATTGTTTATTAATATAATGGAATCATATTCTTTTATCAGTACTTTTGCTAAGAAAAATTGACAAAGACAAATCGTTTAACCCTAATGACATCCTGGCATTGTCATTGCTATAGGAGGAAATGTATGACTCTTATTACAATGGAAACTATTGAACTGGCTGTGTTCAGCTTCACTTTACAATTGATAAACTGAATATTTCCCCTGGGAGAGAACAACATTTTACTCTATGTTGCAGAGGGATCATCATTGTTTGATGACTCCTATTTGTCGTTCAATGGCTGCCTATGTCTCTTCCACACCGCTGTGTTGTATTTTATTCTGTTCACAGTCATTGTGAGACTTTAACCATCAACAAAAAGGTATATTTATAGAGCTGTAGTTGGCAGGAATAGTAACAGATATACATAGATCACCATGGAGTTCACTCTGTTCAGCAAGCCAAGCACCTTCAGTGAAAAGCTGATAAATATAAAATATTGCTTGAATCCCTGGGTGCGGCCGGACAGCGTTGCCTGACTGCGCCCTGAATCTGCCCTACCAAGCAAAAGGACAAATTGTGTCCAGTATGCAGAAGGGCAGAGTGATCGGCCTACACACTGGGAGCGCCGTAATGTTAAGATTTATGCTTGTTCTGCAACAGCAATTTGGAGACTCACCCACTCCCCCTTCACTTTGACAATTACGGAGAGACCCGAAATGGAGAGGGCAGGTGTGGTAGCAGTGTCACATATTACCCCTAAGGTTCGCTAAGCAGATGCGTCACAGATGGGAGACAAAGTCGTTGTTGGCACCGCCGCCCTGAGTGCCCAGGCCTGTGCCAAGTTAGCTGTCACCCTGTGTAACATAGAGCGGCAGAGGGAGGACTCGGTTTCCCCTCGGTGTGCACTTTTACTTCTCTCAGGGTTGATGTCTTAATTTGTCGTCTCTCCGCAGGCCACAAACACTTCTGATGAATTGCAAAATCCTCACAGCCTTGGCTCTTTTTCTGGCAGAAAAAATGAAATCATTCCTATTTTCTCTGGAAAAGAAGCCATCTTTTGAATATATGACCTAAATTCTGTACGTGTGGCTGTGGAACATTGTGGGGATTGTGACATCCTTGAACATATTTTATGTATTCTATTGTTGGCACTGTTAAATCTCAGGCTGATGCAGACTATTCTACTCGACATGTTGAACAGGCTACATTCTTAGCTAAATAAGCAAGTAATTCAACAATTTTATTTTATGTTTTATTTTGTATTCATGGGGAACAAGGAGAAATAGTCAGATTATACCCGCCCACCACACACACCTTGGTATATCTCAAACACAGCTCTTGATGGACAGACTGCTCTAAATGGACAGACACAACTTTTTGTCCGCCTGATAACTGAAACAAAATACAAGGTCAAACAGGATAATGTGAGAGGATGGATTTGACTCAGTCACTTAATGGATCTGTGCCCGTTCCCCCCAGTACTGAAAACACAGTGATACCCTTTGCGAATGCTTCTATACCATCATCACTATAGCCGTCACCCACTATCCAGCCTGGGCCAAACAGCCTGATATTTCTTACCTAAAAATACATCCTTCTGTTGACCTAAGAGTGTTTTCCTATTGTTTCAAACTTCAGATGAACTAGATGAACAGACACTGTCTAAGAATCATGGTTGTGCCAAGAGCGGTCAGAATACATCAGTAGCATTATGTTGTGGCCTCGGCTGGGCTGTTTGACGTTTGAAATGTTCTGCTGTGCTCTCTGCCAACAAAACCCTAAAAGTCATTTTTTTCCTACTGGACTCTAGGGATCCTCACTAATCCTCCATGTCCATCACCTATAAATAACTAGACAGCCTGTAAAGATACTTTTAAAACCGACCTATCAAGCCTGGACCCTTATTAAAGGCTATCGTTCCTCATTTCCACTTGGTTGAGCAAAGTAAATTGGTAGAGGACACCTTAGAACAGGTGCTGAAATGTCCTGATAGCTCAAAGTCAGTAAGAGGAAGAGGAAAAATCCTCCAAGGTAAAGTTGTCAAAAGAAATATTTATATATACAGTATATATATCCTGTATATATTTTAAATCCTGTTATTATTTTGTTCCATTATTGCAGACAAAAAATATACCCCCTTAGTGCATGCACAATGGCAACAGGGGCAAGAAAAAATTCCCTGTTAGGCAGGAAGAAACCTTAAGCAGAACCCCGGCACATAAGGGGGGACCCATTTGCTTGAGGTCGGCCGGGTGGAGATAGGAAGGTGGGAAGGGGGGAAGTGGGAGGGTTGTGTGGCAGAAGGGGAAGGGAAACAACAGGGGTTGTACACAGCCAGCATTTGGTCGCTGGACATAGAATGTATACAGACATCCGGTGGTAAATACATGATACAGGCAAGACCAGTTTACTGTACTCATAGGGTTACTGTTACAGGGGTAAGGGATGTAGGGACAGAGAAACATTTCAGTGGTGGCAATAATGTATATTGTATATAAATGCTAGCATAGGGTATGGGGTAAAGTAAGTGTACGGCAATGCAGTGGCGGTGGGTGCAATTGGCCGAGGGCTTCTCCAGGTAGACCAGGTGGAGAGACTACAGCAGCGTCCCATGGCGGAGATAGTCTAGATTAGTAGGGAAAGAAGAGGAAAAGAAAAGGAAGAAAATGAGTGGGTAGAGTTCAGCTGTCCATGTGTGTAGATGAGGAGTGGTGGGGATGAGGAGCAATGTTTCCACTTCCATCAGCGATTGGAACATGCTAAAGCAGAGCCGCGGCACGTAAGGGGGGACCCATCTGCTTGAGGTCGGCTGGGTAGAGATAGTAAGGAGGGGGGGGGGGGGGGGGGGGCAGAAGGGGAGGGGAAACGAGAGGTAAATGTAGACAGTAGCGATCTTTCCACATCTATCAGCATTGTGGGTCACCCACACTCTCAGGTGGGTCAGGACAGCTGCATGCCACACCCGGGATCTGTTATAGCACTCCTTCACAGTGCGACACACACTGCCTGCAACTTACAACCTGCACAGAGATGACATATTTTTTTATTAGAACATTATTTGTGTTCGGATATGTCTGGGTGGCTGGCACAGCAGGTGGTGGGTTTGTCGACGCAATTACTTTTGGCTATAGGCTGCACTAAAGAGGAATGTCTTTAGTCTTGATTTGAATATAGGTACGGTGTCTGCATCTCGGATGTAGCTAAAGGCTCTGCCTCCTATTGTGATTTTTTATATTCTTGGAATTACCAGGAGGCCTGTACTCTGGGAACGGAGCAGCCTTGGAGGGCAATAGGGGACGACTAATTCCTTGAGGTAGTTTGGAGCCAGGTCGTTTAGGGCTTTATATGTTAGCAGGATTACTTTGAAATCAATTCTCCTTTTGACGGGGAGCCAATGCAAAGAGGCGAGTACCGGTGAGATGTGTTCATATTTTTTAGTTCTGAACTGTAACGACCCTGGCGGGTTTAGGCCCGCGCTGTAGTATGTGCATGCCTGTTCTGTCTTCTCTATTACAGGTGATTGGAGACAGGTGTAGCTGATTGAATGGGCTACAAAAGACCTGATCAGCCGGCAGTCGGGAGAGCTTTTGGGTTACCTGCATTTGCGTATTGGATAGAAATTGGATTGTGGAGTTCGTTGCATTGGATTGGATTGTGGATTGTCATTGGCGTCGTTTGTTTTGCTTTAACCTTGTTCTGACTTTACATTACATCTTTTGTTTCTATTTCACAACACTGACATTCACCACACGTTTTGCTTATAATTACTAGATACTTATATATTGGTAACCTTTAATAAATAACTTATATCAATATTATTATAGCAATTCTGCGTGGCTTCCCCTTTGTGTTCGTGCCTTGAGCCGGTACGTTACACATGGGGGCTCGTCGAGATTTTTTCCGGAATCAGTTAAGGCAACTTGGTCAGCCACTCATTGGGGAATAGTGGTGACAAGCTGTCATTTATTTTGTAGGTCGGGATATTGGCTGTCTGGAGCTGACAGGCATAAAACTGCCGGTACAGCAAGGAAGGCAGTGTAAATTGGGGAGATGCACGCGGAAAATTGTAAGTGTAAACAGGCTGTGCAGACCGGGAAATTGGGTGCAGGTGCAGTGGCAACTGAAAAGGGTAGGTTAGACCTACCGAGCAAACGTGAACCCCAGCGCAGCTGAAGAGCGCTTACCGCTGTTTGTTTTTTTTTGGCCTGGTTGTAAGAGTTTGTTATTTTCATTGGGTGTGTCGAATGCGCTGGGGTTGTCTAGCAACCAAATTGTATGAGGACACACTGAAGACTACAATTGGAAATAGTTAAGACTGTGGTCTCAGGTAGATGCGGGGCTGCTCAAGTGTTTTAGGTTACTGGTTGGATCTGCACCTGCGCTTGATTATTGGTTGTGCGCTGTCGCGTCTGAGCATCATTAAAAAGAGGTGCGATGGAGGGAATGGAGGAGTTCTTCCAGTCTCCAACAGAGAGTGAGGAAGGAGTGAGGCAAAAATTGCTAGAGCTTACTATAGTAGCTGTGAGCTCATACCCTCTACAGCCCACAACAACGTCTATTCCAAATCGCTCAGATTCACGTTCACCTTCGAGGGGAAGTGCCTTAAGTTTTGAACAGCAAGTAGAAAAGCTGAAGTTGCAGAATGAACAGAAGCGATATGAAGCAGATTTGCAGTACAAACATAAGGCAACGGAGCAGGAGATACAGTTTGAAAAGATCAGACAACGGGCACGGGAGAATGACACCAAACCAGAACGGTTAAAATTAATAGCAGAAGGAAAGATGCAGGAGGGTAAAACTGGAGAAGCCTCTAGTCTAGGTCATCTAGTGGGGGTGGCAGGGATAGTTTGTCAGGTATGATCAAGTTTTTAACCTAAGTTCAATGACCGTGATCCCGACATTTTCTTTTCGCTGTTTGAGGGAATTGCCGAGGAGCAGGGTTGGACCGACTCGGAGAGCACCCTGTTATTACAGACTGTGTTTTAGGGCAGGGCGCAAGATGCGTTTATTGCCCTGTCAGTAACTATCCGGAAGAGTTATACAGCTGTAAAAGAGGCAGTGTTGAGGGCGTATCAGCAGGTTCCTGAATTTTATAGACAGCGGTTTAGGAACTGGCAAAAGAGTTACGAACAAACCTACTCTGAGATTGCTAAAGATTTGGGTTCGTTTTTTAGTTGCTGGTGTTCGTCAGTTCAGGTCAACACGTATGAGGAGTTACGGGATTTGATTGTCCTGGAACAATTCTCCCTGAACGCCTGGCTATGTTTATTAAGGAGCACTCTGTTAAAAATGCCAGGGAGGCTGCCGTACTTGCGGATGAATTTAATTTAACGCATCGAGGAACGAATAGAGAGTATATGCAGCGCAGGCCTAGCTATACTCAGGAAGAACCTCGAACAGCTCGTTTTGGCAGAAACAGTGGTCAATCTGTGACTAGACAGGGTCCTTCCCTCTAAGCAAAATTACGTCCCCTCGACGTCCTGTAATGGTCTCTCTGAACGTTCTAAAAACGTAAATGTGTATGGTTCCCTTGACAACTCAAGGATGTTTTGCACGACGTTCCAAGACCGTCCCGAGGACGTTGCGGTGACAACTGGGAAACGTTTTCTATAGGTCCTGGGGACGTTATGCAGGACGTTGCAAGCACCTCCCGAGGGCATTGTGGTTACGTCTGGGGAACGCGTTTCTATAGGTCCTGGGAACGTTCTGCAGGAAGTTGCAAGAACGTCCTGAGGGCATTTTGGTGACTTCTGGGAAACGTGTTTTAGACGCATAGACATATATATGTCTATGTTTTAGACGTCCTGGGGACGTTATTCAAGGACGCACTGCGGACGTAGCAGAAACGACCGTTTTTGCTGAGCTAAATGAATAAAATAAAATAATAATAGATCGCGGAGCCGTCATTTTGCTTACAGGGCGCACACACACACAAGTTCAAGTTAATTTATATTACACATTTCATATGATACGCATAGACACACACACGCTTACAAACTTAATTACAGACATGGGAATTGAACCGTAAACCTTCCTATTACTAAACCACATTGCTACCTACTGTACTAACACTGTCTGATTGCTATTGTGTCACTTTAACAAGTTTATCACAGTGTGAGACAGCCAACAAACTTAGTCATTTTTTTCCGAGGGTTTGAGGAAAAGCATATTGTAGCGATCTCAGTCACTACGCATTGAGGGTTTTCCTTAATTATTCCTTTTTTAATTAACATCCATGGCAGGTCACGGACGTGCGGGCAGGGAGGCAGAATAACTAGCCAAACTAAGAATGATGAAATAAAATAAATATGAATGCTTCTCTACTGATCTGTGCTATAAATGTAATGTCTGCATGATTCCAATACAATGCATACATAGGAAGGTATATCAAGTGTCTAGCTTTAACATTGAGCTTTCCGCAGGCCTTCAAAGATGCTGCAACAGAACGTAGGCTAGAGCTTACCGGTCAAATTGTCTGATTGGAATTTCTTAAAAATCCCGTCTCGCAAACACAATCTGGATTTGACAACAATCCTAATATATAGGCCTATAAAGCAAACGTGCACTGCCCTTATTATGTTTTAAAGGAACAGGCTAATCTGCCGTTAGAAAGTTATTTAACAACACGCATGCTGCATTTTAAATAAAGCGCAAACCCTCGGTTTCAAACGAGGAGCGAACTGAGTGACAAGGATCCAACATGGCCAAGCAGACTATCCTTAAAAGCTTTTTTTCAGAGGCCAAACACAACTGATGAGGGTAAACCTTTTGACGAGGATGAACCTGTAATACCTGTAGTGTTGAGTATGAATTGTATTATACTGTCTATGCCTGTGCGTGAGCGCCCCGAAGTTCGAGCCGAGAGTCAGAGATTTGGAAAAATTATAGCTCGCACTCGCAGCATATTGAAAATTGGAGCTGTGAACTTAGTTCAAAATTTTGAATTATGGAGAATGAACTGAATTAGTTCATGTAGAAAGTGAACTTTCCAAACACTGAATAGCCTACCTGAAGCCCTAGATGTTCGAACAGCTTCACCAGAGAAAAAAGCCGAAATGTCGGGCGTTTCTGTCGTTATGGAGTGACAAGTTCTCTTGGCTAAGGTGCGAGGTAATTGATAGTCACAGTAAAATGTTCTGTTAGCACTGCGAAAAGGCGACGCAAAGGATTCACAAGAGGGTCGTATAATTTAAGAATCTCTTCTCTCATTGAACAGAGCAATGACCATGTTGCGGCGCTCATTTAAACGCCACAGCAGGTTGCGATTAAAGGCCACTTATTGACGCTCATTAGACATTAATGTTTTTGTTTCCCATTGTAAACTAAGGAAAATAAACATGTTGCTTTCTAAACTACCTGATTATGTTTTACCTGATTATAATTTAAGCTACGCAGGCCGTCACGCAGTGGACCACAGGTAAAGGTAATGGGGACGTTTTTGAAGGACGTCCTTGGGACGTATGCTGAGAGACCAAATAAGAACATTCCCTAAAAGTCCGTTTTAAGGCTCATGCGAACGTCCCGCAGAGGACCTGCAGGTAAAGGTTATGGGGACGTTTTTAAAGGACGTCCTGGGGACTTGTGCTAACAGACCAAATTATAAGGTTCCCTAATAGTCCGTTTTAAGGCTCATGCGAACATCACGCAGAGGACCTGCAGGTAAAGGTTATGGGGACGTTTTTAAAGGACGTCCTGGGGACTTCTGCTAACAGACCAAATTATAAGGTTCCCTAATAGTCCGTTTTAAGGCTCATGCGAACATCACGCAGAGGACCTGCAGGTAAAGGTTATGGGGACGTTTTTAAAGGACGTCCTGGGGACTTCTGCTAACAGACCAAATTATAAGGTTCCCTAATAGTCCGTTTTAAGGCTCATGCGAACGTCACGCAGAGGACCTGCAGGTAAAGGTTACGGGGACGCTTTTAAAGGACGTCCTGGGAACGTGTGCTGACAGACCAAATTATAAGGTTCCCTAAAAGTCCGTTTTAAGGCTCATGCGAAACGTCACGCATGAGGACCACAGGTAAAGGTAACGGGGACGTTTTTGAAGGACGTCCTGGGGAGACTCATGCGAACGTCACAGAAGGACCAAACGTAGACTTGCTACAAACGTCAAAAACGTTCTGGTAACGTCCTCTAGTGAACGTTGTGGCGGGGACCAATTGGGGACGATTGGGGACCTTGCCAATGTCCTGTTAACGTCCTGGGGACGTTCCCTGTTTGCGGGGTTCACAGCACAGTGAGTCGGACCTTGAGAACAAATGTCATTATTGTCTTAAGAGCGGTCATTGGAAGAGGGAATGTCCACAGCTACAGGGTACAGAAATGGCCAAACTCTCAAAAATGGGACTCTGCAAAGGGGGCGGGATGTGCAGCCCCGGTGAGTCATTTGGAACACCTAGCGGAGGTCAGGAGAGCTGTCCCTGCAGCTGGTTCAGGCTGCCAGGTGCCTAATAACTCTGGTCAAGGGCAGTGCGTCTCTGAGTCCACGGAGGTCGGTGAGGGTTATGCCCCATTCATTACTGATGGCTTTAATTCGCTTGTAGGGAGCGCGGAAAAGACGCCTGTTAAAATTTTGCGAGACACTGGGGCTACAGCAGGGACGTGCACAGGAATTTTGAGGGGCAGTTGCCCCCCACTGCAAGAAAAGAAAAACAAATCCCACTGACAGTATGGAGAACTGACAACAACAACAACTTTATTAATATTAAATACTATGGCCAGAAGAAGGAGGTCAGACAGCCGCTCTTGACCACACTGATTTCGGAGCCTTGTTTTGACCAGCTTGGGCTTTGAGAAGGAACGTTCTACCATTGCAGTGGAGACGGGTAGAGTGGCGTAGATTTTGATGAGCGTAAACAGTGTGGGAAATATGATGTGAGCATCGTGTTCCTTGAATATTTCAAGCTTAAACTTGACTGTCCTCTTGAGACACTTGTACGATGCATGGAAGACTCTCAACTCCGTTTGAAGGTTGGCCTCTTCTCCCTGAAGTCCATAAAACTCACATAGTGTATGTGCTGTATCAAAACCTTGGCCGATGTCCTTCCACTGCTCTGGGTCAGTGAGTCTCTGCAGTGACATCACAATGTCCCGAGTTTTCCCTTCCCCATAAAATCCTCTCTCAAGCTCCTGCCTCAGTGTGTCGAAAAAGGTATAGTATACCTTCCCCTGTAATATTCCTCCAAGGTCTGGACTTCATCATCCTCTCTGGCTGATTTGGAAGAGTATTTCAGTTTCGCAGGGACTTTTCTTCGTCTACCTGGAATATTTGTAGGGATGTCGATGTCGTTATCCTCTGCTATTGTTTTGGCATTGTCGTAGATTTGAGAGAATTGGCCATCTCCACAACTCGCTTCATGACACCATCTAACACAGAGTAAGCAGCAGCCAAGTCCAGGTCATCCCGCTGGAGCACTTTAGAGGCAACTGATGTCTCCATGAACACTGGCGTTGCTATTTCAAGGCAGAGCAGAAATTCAAAATCTATGCTGCTCAACAGCATTTTAGCATCTCCTGCAGCCAGATCAGGGGGGTCACACTCTCTCAGATCCCTCAAGTACTTTAGGGCAGCAGGGAGGACCTTCCTTATTGTCTTCAAAGCATCTTCCCTGCAGCTCCACCGGGTGTCTGAAAGCCATTGTAGCTCGAGGACGCGTTGGTCTGGATTCATTGCTTTTTGAGTATCCACAAATGCAGCATGGCGCTTCGTAGAGTTGGCAATGAAAGCATAAAGCTTCTCAATGACTGTGAAGAAATCCACAAAGTGTTAGTTGGATTTTGAACTCTCAACTAAGACGAGATTTAAACAATGTCCATGGCAGTGCACATACAATGCTCTCTCATTTTGTCTTTGAATCCGGGACTGCAGCCCATTGTAGCGTCCGCTCATATTGGCTGCTCCGTCATATCCCTGTCCACAGACATCTTGTATGTTGAGGTTATTTTCCTCAAGGAGCTTCATCACTACACCCTCCAGTGCCTCTCCCGTTGTTGACACCACGTCACATAGTTGGACAAAGCGTTCCTTTATAGTCATGTTGTGGACATATCGCACAACAAAAGACACCTGCTCAATATGTGAAACAGCAGAGGTCTCGTCCAGCAAAATAGAAAATTGTGATGCTTCTTTCACTTCCCTCTGTATGACTTGTTGACATAAATACTAAGAGCTTTATGATGTCATTTTGAGTTCTATTGGACAGGAGAGACACCTGGCACCTTGCTTTTCCTTGACTACATCAAGATGAAGCCTAAGTACGCTGTCATATTGGCCAAGCAAATCCACCAGGTTCAGAAAATGTCCTCTGTTTGAGCTTGACAAGCCTTCTTCATTACCTCTAAAGGCCAAACCTTGTCTTGCCAGAAATAATGAGACGTCCATTAAACGGAACACAATTTCTCTGTTTGCCTGCCTCTCTCTTTCTTTGGCTGCATGCATCTGAGAATCAGCGAGTGCAAGACCCATCTGCAGTGTATCTTTTTTAAACGCATTCCACCTGATCATGCTTAGCATATGCGATTCACTGCTACGTTGCTCAATGATCTTGACTTTGGCCTGCCTCCACATGTAAACTCCTACAGACTTCCATCCTGTCCTGTTCTTAACTTCAACTTTGGCCGGGAAAATAGTATAGTACACTGGATGTGTTAACATCTCATAGTGAAGAAAGATGGCATGGTTGGCCTGCTTCACAGCTCAGCATATATAGTACTGAAATATTTCAAAAACAATAATGTTAACTGAAAACATATGCCAGTGACGTTGTCGTGTTGTCGTTGTGATATAGTTTTACTAACCTATTTTTGCGCAATTGGACAAGCGCTAGTGCCAGGGGGATGGTTGCCACTGGTGATTGGGTAAAATAATGGATGGAAAATAAAAATGTAGTCTCATCAGTGACCGTTTTAGTCGCCACCTGGAGATCTTTATTAGTGTGTTTGACAATAAAATAACTTATCATTAATGACCCTATCACCAACCTCCCAGAAGGCATAGTTGAAATATCATTATAGTTTAGCAATATATATTGCACCTTTGATTTCATCCCTCTGGAAGCACTTTTAGAAAAGAGAGGATGCATTGTTTGTTTCAAATCACTGCAGAGCCCTATAGCCTATTTGTTTTATAAATCATGGGGCATAAGGCGATTATCCAAGTGAATTCTCATTGTGGTATTAATTGCTTTGAAGTTAATTAAAATGCAGTGTGGACGGGCTGTGACCTCCGCTGGGATCCGATACTGCAGATGCTGTAAATACCTGATTGTCATTCTGATACAGTAATCTGCACCAACAACTCAACTGTCCTAATCATCTTTTCAGATCATTGCTTGATTCAGCCAGGAAGGATGTGTTACCCCTGAATGTGTGCCCCTCTGCAGTTTCCATGACTAACTGTAATGAATTGTGATGGTCAGATGCAGCATAAGATGATGAATTATTAAAGGGCTGGGGCAGAAAACTCTTTTTGGTGTCAAGAATAGCGTATGAATTTACTGATGACTGTGAGGAAGTAAAAAGAACCTTACAGAAGCCATAGATAGAAATGTATACGAGAAATGTTTTTAACATCTTAATAAATTATGTCCTTTTGGCTTTGGTGTCCTGATTAGAATTGGTTCAATGTGTGGTATCAGACATCTTCTTCACTTGTATAATATTCACACATGCCTCTATAAGAAATATTACTGAGGAACTGCAAGAAAATACTGCGCAATCGTTGGTGACGGAGAGCATAGAAGAGGAAATGGTTAGCATGACGACAAGATGGAGAGGCTGAGAAATTATGATCTCACTCAGTGGAAAATGCAACACCATCTAACATTGCATTTTATTCACAGGGTACGACAAAGAGTGTGAACAGATGCAAACAGACCAAATGTGGGACAAGTTTGCATAGGACAATGTTACCTCAAACTTTGATGTAATGACTATAGATCTGAAAAAGAAACTTCTGTATGCCTTTTGGCTCGTAAACACCTATAACTTGTCCTCTAGACGATTCCACAGCACACCACTTAGGCCATAAAAGAGATTCATGAAAGACAGCTTTTTTTATATGAAAGATATGATGAGCAGAGTCCTATGTGTCATCCCAAAGGCCCACTTATTTTACAACTTTACCAAAGTAAGTTGGGTATTTGTGACGTAGCAGAGGAGCTCATTGGCCCAATGTCAGCACAGTTTGATTGACAGCCGCCACAGTCTCTTGATGACCACCTTCACTGCTCTCTTCTCAGCCATCTGATGAAAGCCAGGCTGTATTTGTATGAGCCAGGTTGCTGCTTTTGACATAGCGCTATGAGCCAGGTTGATTCTTTTGAAACTCTGCCGCAACGGCATAGGTGGCTCATGTACCAGGTGGGTAAAAGAACGCATCCATTTGTTCTTATTTCTAACAATTAAAAACCAAATGACCGAAATGAACGAAATGAACGAAAAAGCGGGATGTGAACTCAATGTGTGGGATAAAGGGTCAAAACATACAGTGCAGTACAACGCAAAGTGGGACACTTGGTCACCCTAATGACCAATGAGAAAGTAACTGAAGTTATTCCATTAAGGTAATCTGGCTTCTCTCATAGATCGGGCAAATTGCTAGCCTGGATACCAGCCTGAACCCCGCCCACAAAATGTTTGGTCAGGGAGATTCGGTCTGGCTTTGTGCATATTGGGGAGACAATATCAGTTTTCAGCAAAACGATCTGACCAATGAAATTGTCAGAGCGGGCTTTATACGATGATGGACAGATGATCAACCAACGCTTGAGTTGAATTAACCGGTAGATTTGAAATAGTACCAAGATGGCGGCGTCTCGGCCTGTTAGTGGGAAATATTTTATGTGAATTAAGCTATCTACACGACTTTTTTAATGTTTACATTGACTCGGTTAGTTGTGTATGTGCAACACGAATGTTGCAGAGTATTGTTTGTCTTAACTAAAGCTCTCTAGACCATTATTGTAAGGTTATTGCTAAAGCTTAGACCAAAAATCCATTGAAACACATAGTAGCTAGCTAGCCTCACTGCTATGTATAACGGGAGCAAGCATATCTCACAGATATTGACGGCGCATTCATTTTGAAAGAGGAACAGAGAAACGCGATTAAGGCATTTGTCGATTGAAAAGATGTTTTTGCCGTCCTTCCTACGGGATCCGGTAAAAGTTTAATGTATCAGATGGTAATACTACGTTGCTCAGATTGACTGATCTAGGTATCCAATTCAGCGAAGAGGCATTTTCTTTCCTGGTTCGTTGAAACACGCCCCATAATCACAGCCCAATGGGTCAGGATCAGACTCATATTCTGACTAGAATTATGAGTATGACATCGTCAGGCTAGCAAATTGCTACACCCTCGAGTAAATGCAATGTGCCTCAGAAACGAATTTCTCTCAGTCTCTTAACAACATTTGCTTTACATGAAGGCTCATACCTGGTCCAGCTCGAAACCTCCCATATAATGTAACAGTGCTTGAGAATGGGATTGTTAGTGGCACAGTAATTCATGATTCATTCATGGCTTGATGATCTAGACCGGTGCCTTTATAACTTTACACACACACACACACACACACACACACACACACACATACACAGTGACTATTTCCTCTCAGACCTGCATACTGCAGGGCCCCTAAATATCACGCCACATGTTTTGCACACAGTGAACTGGTTTGATTATTCTTTTTGTGGCGGTGTAATGGCCTGTAGCAGCTGCTGTTCCCTCTTCCAGTCAGAGAGAGAGGAGTGCCACGCTGGGCACTGCCAAACCCCAGTTGTTCTCGGTCAATCATGCCTTATTTGTCAGGCTTTGAGTGTGTGTGAGTGTGTGTGAGTGTGTGTGTGTGTGCGAGTGCGAGTGTGTGTGTGTTGGGGTGGGGTGGGGTGGGGGGCAGCTGTGCAGCATCTGTGCCCAGGATACAAAGGCCCAGCTGATAAGGATATCACTCTGTACTCACTGTACATGTAACACCTTCTTCAAACTACCACCATCTTCAAATACAATGCATCTTTATTTGCAAGATGCAATTCAGAAATCTACAAAGCCACCAAAGGATCTTTCTGCTTTTGGGGCTTTATGTGGTATCCCTTTTTTAACGCTGGTGTTTGGCGGCCCCTCGGGAAGGCAGAGGAGGATGCATGCAGGGGAAAGGATGCTGTTTGAAAATCACACAATCAATAAAACAGATGCTCCTCCATGAGGGCTCTGGTTGGAGAGGACACATGACAGCATGGCATTAGCCATCGCCATTCACATTCAGTGAGATGTCAAGTCAAATTCACAGCAGTATGCCTGTGTTGTTCTCACAGTAATGAATGCAAAAGAAGTGAAGACAGCAAACAGGTGGTCACCTAACCGTATTACTATGTTGGCTGTATGTCAATTTTCTCTTTAGAGGGGAGGGATGGGAACGGGTCTGATCAGGACTTCACAGGGCGGAATCTTTGCATTCTCCCCGCTCATCCATCCTGTGTGATATACTGTACCCTCCATGAGCTGATAGGCCCTGGAAAAGGGGGATAGGGGAGTGAACTGGAGCATCCAACTATGTTTCGGAAACCAGTTACAAGTGTTACGCACGCTTGGCTCGGAGCAAAGTAACATGAAGGGGAGGCCATATGCAGGTGGTAAAATGAATGAAGAATGGTAAGAACGTTCAGTATAGTGGAAGATAAAACAAAAGTGTGGCACAATTCGGTGTCTAGGGGTGTCAAGCAAACCAGAAAACAAAACTCAAAAGCAGTGGAGATAAGAGCAATAATTGTTGAGAAAGCAGGCCTCTTATCCCACTGCCAATCAGGAAGAACCAAGCACACCTGAGCGCCAATTCACCTGCTTCATAAAGAGCACAGTTACACACCAGTCACACGTACCCGTTGGAATGCGTTGATGCGTCAGGGTTAACGGATCCCCATTCACTTTGAATGGGGTGACGTCATCCTTTTGCCGAACTAAACGGAGCCACAAATCAGTTCGGCAAAGGATGACGACACCCCATTCAAAGTGAATGGGGATCCGTTAATCCTGACACATCAACGCATTCCAACGCATACGTGTGACCGGTGTGCACACAAAGCTGGCGAGGCCAAGGAAAGCAAGGCAGGTTTGTGGCACATGCTTGGACACATTTTTTCCCCTTTCATTAACACACATCCATTGCAGATGCCAGCCTGAAGCATTGCAGTAAGGGGCAGACTTACAGCAATGTGATCTCTCTTTCCCTTTTTCCTCTGCAGCCATACGCCAGGGTTACTTAATGCAAACATATCTGACTTAGTCGCCTGGACAATTTTCGTGGTATGGGGGGTTGGGGTTTGGAAATGGTCGGGATTATCCGCACATGGGAGTAGTGCTTCCCACTGACAGGCGGGGAGTCGAGAGTGCAAGAGACGCACTGCACCCTGGGATTATCGCCGAGGCACATCAATGCCGGCGCACCGCGGGATCAGTGTGGTCCTGCTGTTCTAATGGATGGTCATGTGTGGAAGTGTCATTCCATGTTCTTTCAAATCCCAGGATGCTCTCTGCCTTCCTTAATTCAAATCAATTGCCTCTGGGTTTAGTAGTCATGCATCAAAAGGTCACGAGAAGTTTGGCATTTCTTTTGTGAAGAAGGTAAAATTGTGTATTAATGATGGACTTCTATATTTTTCAAATGATAGCTAGCCTGCCTCTAACCAAACACTGTGCATTTCATTATAAGTGCTTGCTTTGCATATTCTGCCCAGTTGGTTGGTGCAATATGTTAGATTGCAACACGCGCCTTGACATATGGTGATGCTACAACATGTTTTTTTGCTGCTTTCACCATTTCATCCGAAGTCATCGCTCAGCTGTTTACAGTGCAGCTCAACTCTCCATTACATCCTGCGCCCCTCACCGCCCCTCTCGCTGCATCTCATGGTGTGTGTCCCTTAGCTTTCTGCCTCATTGGCTGATCCTCGGAAGTCGATCTATCAGTAAATGTTTACACTCTTGCAGCTCATAAACAACATGACACCCATGCAATTCATTATGGCAGGGTGAAATGAGATCTCAGAGGCGTCGGCTCAGCACTGGCAGCCATTTGGCAGGATGCTCTAGCGGCTCCACCGCTCTCCCATTTATCAGTTTCCCATCCTGCTTTCTGTGTCAAAACGTGCGTTTGCTTACTTATTTATTCAATTTTTTCTTGCAAAATTCTGTGTAATGTTGCCAACAGAACATTTGCATGTTTAGCCATGCAGCCTACGCTGAAACGTTGTATCAATAGCTGTGTATGTATAATGGGGTATGTAGCCATATTCATTCCAGAGTAAATTTATGGATATGCACTAAATGGACTCCACTGACAGCAGTTAGTGGGTTGTAATTTGCCTGCTATTGTGTCTATGAAATGAGTCACTCTGCGTATTTATGGCTTTTCTGATGGCAAGACTGTAAATAAACTCCCATAATGGGGTGGGCTTCATTTTGGCAGCAATAGATTGGGATTGCTGCAGTGTTCCTCCGTACCTTATGATTCCCTCACGGTGTCCACGCACTCCTGTTGTCTGGATTTACGTTAGTCCACATTTTTGCCGCAGCACAGTCGCTGAGCTTTAGCCACCGCTCGTTGCAGTGTTCTGTATGTATGCCATTTATTTCTTTAAGCCATGCAAAAAATGAGTTGGGGGGGATCAGTGGAAGAGGACAGGACAATGTGACAGCCGGCTTTAGCTTATTCACAGAGGCGTTGCTGTGTTTGGTTTACTTTGCCCCGCTTCTCGAAAATACCCACTCCAGTCGGCTAACTTAAGACAATTCTTTCACATCTAATGATGGTTGATTTCCCTCTGTAACTCAGACAATGGGAGACAATGCAAGGTGGTATAAAAGCTCTGTGGGATCCAAAGAGTGGCTCTGGTGCTCACAGGGAGCCTCCCTCCCTCTGGCAGGTTTGCAGGCAAGAGGTGACAGATTTGGGATTGTTTTCCAGAGGCAGGAGATCACAGACCTGCCCCCGCTGTTTGACACGCAGACAGAAGCATGGGGGTGATGTTCTTGTGTTATTTGGACAAATCATTTTGGATTGTGTTGCCTATCTCCCTAACAGCCCTTTATTAAATCACCTCTATCTTTGGAGAGTCAACAACGAAACATTTAAAATTTAAATGAAAGAAAGGAACAGCAGACTAACTGTTAGTCTTTAACTTTGCGCACACACACACACACACACACACACACACACACACACAAAGTACACAAACATAGAACAAACAGAGCCACACACACCTTAAAGTGCCCTTTACAGTTTTCAAAAGCACACTTTTCCTATCATTTTAGAAGGATCAGGGGTGTTGCACAACCGCGCCAACCTGGCCTTTCACAAATAGCTGGCTCGTGTCCTGGAACCGCGGGGAGGGACTGTATTAGTCTCAAGGTAAAGGCATGTATCCCTGGTCAAAAAAAAAACAGCCAAGTCAACAGTCCCCCCGGAATGCATTAGAGCCTCATCAACGCCACCCTGGCGTAAAACCATCAGCTCAGCTCTTTCCCCCGACCATCCCCTGGTGGCAGACACACTCTCATTAAACAACCTTCGTAATGGGGGGAGGAAGAACGACAGCGCAGAGGGTATGGGGCCTTCATCGGCCTCGGGAGGACAAACAACCACGGACAGAGGCAGAGAACCAGAGACTATTGATCACCCCTCTATGGCCAAAACAAGAGAGGACATGGGCACAGACAGCAGAGGAAGCAAAAATATACAAAAAAGCAGTGTTGAAGATGTTCGATTTAGCGTGGCCTACTAGTATTAGACTTCCTCGGTGTTTCAAAATATATAACAAAGGATTGTGTTTGCTGCTGTTTCTGACAGGAACACTTTTTCATCTTTTATCGTCTCAGCGGGAGGATAGCTCATCCTTTGATTATACTGACTACGTGTATTTTATAAGCTGTCAAGGTGTTTTCTGTGATGCCATTCTACTGTACTTGTGTTATGTGTTATACTTACTGTGTGTGTATGTATGTTTTTTATGTTTTTATGTTTACTGTATGCACCCATACACTAGAGAAGATTTCAGGTAGGCGTACACCTACTTGACAATAAATCTGTTTTTGATTCTGATTCTACTGAAAGCACCCCTGAACCTTGCATATTTGGCAAGAGGCTTGCAAGCCAGGACAGACTTAGCTGTGTGTTGTTAACTTTGTGCAATTCCTCTCCCCTCTGACTGACAGACTGACTGGAGTTATATGTTAAAGCCAGATGACCACTCACAAGAACATTTATAGTTCCTGAAAAGGAGGTGCAGGAGGAGGTTCGGGGCGGCTGGTTTGATACCAATAGGGGTGGTCGGTGAGACACACTAGTCCAGTCAGGGTAGCAGTTCAAGTCTTTATTTAGGACTGTAGGATGGGTGGGTGTGTGTGGAAGGTAGGTGAAGGAAGGTGTGTGGAGGGAAGGTGTGTGGTTTCTAGGAGGAGGAGAAATGGTGTACAAATCAGTGCCAACAAATACAGTGTACAGGGTACCACAGCCTACAACATGTGCTCAAATTATACAATAAAGACAAATCATAGTGTGCCAAATAATAATAACTGCACATACATAGTCTCAGCCTACACAGGCAATACATAATCAAACAAACTTACTTGGTTCAGTAACGCACACAAAATGGTTCAGCAACATGAACAAAGACGCACATGTGAGGCATTCAAAGTCCATGTCTGTGTGAAAAGGTAGGCTGTGAACACCGGTGTAGCTTTTGAAGGTGGTGGCGGGGTGGCAGGTGATCATGTGATCTGATGGACCTAAGTGACACCAGGTGGGGAAATGAACAGGTTGGGAAAGGGGCGTGGACGTTAGTGTGAGTGAACAGGGAAAGTGAGGATCTTCTTAACAGTTCCAGTAAGGTAAGATACCATGAATCAAGGTGTGAGTGTCATAAGATTGTCTTGTTAGCTCTTGGCAAAGGCTATGAAGGCAGAAGCATTACTAACATATTGATGGCCTTTACTCACAAGATGGCAGTTTTCATGTATTCTCCTTTGCCCCCTTTGTGTTTGTTATTTTATTTGAGCCACCCCCAAGCTAACAATCCATGGAGACAACCAATCAGCAGTTATGCTTGGTGATTCCCTGAACACTTGCCTTTAAAAAGACATGTTAATATTGAACAGTTTGAATAACCGTTTTCTCGGCCATAGAATTACCAGGGAAGCAAGAAAACCTTGGTGGAGGCAGCATGTTAGAGGGTTCAAACCATGAATGCGCGCACCTACACACACACACACGCACACACACGCATACACACACAAACACACACACACAAACCCTGGTTTTGATTACATAAGTGTTCCCTGTATTTATTTATTTTCTCTGCCTCAATATTAACTGATGCTCCTTAATGCATTCCTTTAGTTTGCTTTTTGAGAGCTCAGGTTATTCACACCAGCTGCTGAGGGCTAGTTTTAGTTGCAACTCCAGATGCCATCACCTCCTGTTGAGGAGTTGTTCCTGCCATGGCAAACTATACACAGTGATAACAGTCATTTTCTAGGGAGCAGGGTGTGATTCAGTAATAACTGATTTGTTTGAGTAAACTCCATACAATACACATATTCAGACATAAACGTACAACTTCGTAATCATTGGCACAAACCTATAAACAAATATCATCAATATGTTCATTTTTGTACATCAACTTATATAATAAAGTAAATATGCTTAGCTCAGGTCAACTGCACCTTGCTATCTTTATCACTTCCAGCTGGTGAAGTGAAGGTGGAGTGGAATAAAGAGCTTGTAATAGGAATGGCCCCATTCTGTATATAAACATAATCTTCGCCACTTGATCATTTGCACTAAAATTTTACTTCCTTTTCCTGACAAATGGAGGGCTCTTTCCCCCCCTGTACCTGCATAAAATCTTTTAGTGATAAAGAGCATCTGAGCGAATCGGTCCACGATCACCTCTAGTTATTTAGCAGATGACTATGAAAGCCAAAGGCCTGGAAACTCTGCGAGACGCATAATGAAACTGTGTAGAGAAGCAGTCTCCAGGGCGCAGGTACGTAGGCCATGCAGGCCACGTGCTGTGCATAGGGCACCTAGTGCATCAACATGCACGTAAAAGATAAATACATGGCAATAAATTCAAATAGATAACAAACATCTATCATCTACATTTCAGACTACTAAACCATTAAACCAGTAAAAGCTGTACATGCTGTATTTTACCGATATAATAACATGAAGGATTGTGGTGCTCCCCTCATCTCTCCCATTTCTTGTATTTTGCAGGTAAAATCGTCATGGTGACAACATGAAGGTTATAAGCAAGAAGGTTATAAGCAACAGTAAACGAAAAGATATTTAAAGGTTGAAAGGCACCCAGAGACTGGAGCAGAAGAGAAAAAGAAAAATCTAGTTTAACTCATCACTGTTTGAAAGCAGGATAACATAGAAGCTACCAGTCCTATTTTCATGAAACTTGGTAGAAAGGTGTAGCTTGGGGAAGAACCGATCAAATTCTGGAGTCGATGCGATTGACAGGGCACATCCACAAATGTATTTTCACTTTCCACCGTTGCAAGATACCGCATTTGGGTCTGTGCTCTCCGAGTGCCCATCTAGCTAAGGAAGCAACTGCTGCTGTGCCACCTTTGTACATTGCCCACAGTAGAGTGAGCCAGCGGTGCCTGGCCGGGACGATGCCATGGGTGCTAGCGTCTCTCGCTAGCATGTCTCATAAGGTGTCAGGAAGTGAGGTTTACTCACTACACAGCACTGTACCTGCTGGCTACCATAACATGGAATCCAGCTTATTTTGTGGCAAATCAACAAATGTATAAAGTAACTGTGAATTAAGTAAGGGATAACGGCCGACGAGCTGTCCAGTTCTACAAAGATAATGGACGCTGCGGGGCAAAGAACACCACGACGCGCAGCTCCACGAAGTCCATTATCTTTGTAGAACTGGACAGCTCGTCGGCCGTTATCCCGCTTATCTCCCGTTTACAACATTCAAAAATGTTTTTATTATTATTTAGAATTTCCTTTATCTTTAGGAAACTTAATATGCATAATAACCTGATGAATTCTTGATTTGAAGCCTAGTGCTCCCGTTAGAGAAAGTAGTGAGAAAGTAGTGCGTGGAACTGGTCTTATCATATAACCTTTAGTTTCCCCGGGCATTGCTGCAAAGTGACACTCATGAGCTCTCCTCTGTAAACGGACACCGAACAAAGGTGTTGTTCATAAGGTTTTACTATTTAAAGTTGAACTCACGTTGATGGTGAAGTTGGACAGAGCAACAGGGAGGTCAAGTTTGGTGATTTTGGTCGAAGGCTCACAATCGAGCCGGCGAGTTAGCCGTGTGAGCTACTATCTGTTTGAATGGGTTTTTCGTCTATGCGTTAGCAGCCGCCTACAAATAATATTCGAGACTTTCAGTTAAGACTTACAATACTCTGCAACATTCGTGGAGCAAATAAACAACTAACCGAGTCAATTTAGACATAAAAAGTCGTGTAGATAGCTTAATTCACATAAAACATTTCCCACTAACTTCTCCCAACAGGCCGCCATCTTTGTTCGAATTATCCTAGCTGTCACAAAATAAACGTTACGTTGGTTGTCAATGGTAACCATTCAAGAGCATTGATATGGAACGGTGATTTGACTTTTCTACTGGGACTACGTCCAAGGTGTCCATCTATACGAACTTATTGTACACCCCATTAGCCAATAAGAAGACAGTATTTCGTTCCAGAGGGAGATAACATTCCTTAATTGATCTAGTAGGTGTGAAGTAATCACCTAAAGCCAAAGTGACTTCATCTTTTGTTCACGGTGAGCATCAGGAATTACTGATACATCTTGCATTAATTCTTGCATTAGATCATCTTGAGTCATGCATTACTTAAGCATTACTTGGGTATATGATACGTAACCTTATCATGAAGTGTTACTGAAAAACCTTACCTTACCGTGTTGTGTTATGTTTTTCCTTTGTAAATCTCTCCACTAACCCCCTCCAAATGTAACAAAGAAAAGCATAGCGTGTACATATATTGCCTGGGTCCTTTTAAGACTTAAATTTAAGTTCTTAATTTGTTGTTTTAATTCAATGGTGTTGGTTTATAAATCTGAAATGTATGCTGCCGGTCCCTTTCCTCTTTTATTTTTATTTTTGCTGTGTTTTGAGTAGATGTTTTCGCCCAGTCGGTTTTAAACACTTTTTAGTCAAGTTTATTGTGGTTTTAGACAATTGTTATACTTTGGGTACATGAAGATTATCTTTCTAAAAGTCCAGAATGGTTCTTTCAATCCGTAGTAGATCAGTGACATTAGAATTAAAAAAGGCAACAAAATGCTCCATTAAAACCAGATAAGCTGTTTGCAGTGGTAAAATGGCATTGTGAGTGGTTTTCAGGGTCAGTATTTTGCAGTGTCACACACACTTCCGTTCTAATTCAGTCCTCCCAAACTTAGCAATTCTGCAGCATTATTCAGGTCGATTAAATGTTCATGATTTTACAAAGTAACAGCAGCCATGAGCATTGTGTCAACGTCCTTCATACAGCCCTTGGCCATTAAAAAGCCTTAAGAGCAAGCATTTTATGGGAACATCAAGGAAAAGCCTCTTGTAACAGTGAGAAACCTTGACAAGAACCCAGGTCAGAAAGGGGGCCCATCTGCCTGAAGCAAGCCTGAGGGAGAGGTAGAATAATGAGAGGGGAGGTCAAGGAGCGGAGAACAGGCTAGTCAAAAGGGAAAGGAGAGAACAGGACAGAAGGAGAATGAAATGCATATGAGGGTGATTACACGGGATAGGTATAATAATAAACACAGCATGAATTGTGTGGGGTGGCAAGTGTAACAAACTTTGCTTTGTATACAGAGACAGGCATTCATTTATTACGAAACAATGTATAATCATAATACCTTTTTTCCACGAAAAACACAAACACGTCAGTACTGTGTCTATAAATTACTGAAAAGAGCACATTCTTTCGTGCACAGAAAACAGACGGATTATTCTAGTTGTGTACTGAATTGACTGTTGATTTTGTGGACAAAAGGCTGAATGCACTGTTTTACCTGGACAAAAGGCATTACGGTGTTACTGACGTCACGTGAAAACTATGAATAGCAAAGTATTACCAAATCGATTTGTTATGTGAGAGAGCTGCCTGCCGTGACGAAGCAAAAAAAAAACATTCTCAGCTTGAAAGATGGTTTTCCAGATCGCACCCACTAAGTAATCAATAAGGAGGTGAGATGTTCTAAGTAAAATCACAATCATAAAATATTCACATGATCACTTGAAAGTGAAATATTGAATAAAACATGAATCACATGCTTCTTATTAAAATTACATGATTATTGTATTTCTTCACAGGAAGAACAGCCTGCGCATCAAGAGAGGGAATGATTGACTGAAAGTAAATCTGTGTGTTGAAAACTAAATCGGTGATGTTAAGCCCCTGCCCCTAACATTGATCAAGTGAAATTGCGGTAGTGGTTGAGCAGTGCTCGGATTGGTTGATGCTGGTGCCAGTAATGACGAGTGATGAATTGAAACGGCACTCAATATACCAAGGCTGAAGGCCCTCAAACAGGACCGGTGTTCCTGTAACGATTGAAACGATTGGCCTAAATCCCGCCGTCACTACCTTGTCTTTCTCTGTATTTTTTTGGTTTTTGTTGCTCTTTGGGATATAAATGGCTAACAGCTAGTCAATTCAAACCGCCACTCAAGCATTCCTGTGATTCTTTCTAGCCCTAATATTAGCAATGGTTGCTGTATGAATAAAATAGTCAAAAATGTTCATTTCAAGACATGTTTGTGTGCCACCATCCCTGGGTTATCCTTCCCTAGTATGCATTACACAGCCTCGCCAATTTTCCACCTGAATAAATTGTTTATTTATTCCAGTCTATTTTTACTTCTTGGTTTCTTGACAGAGGTCTGACATCCACGCTCTGGACTCTGGAGTTCTCAGAATGCTCTCACACCACCCTGTGCCTCACAGACAGTGTTGGGCAAGTTACTTCAAAACTGGAATGTATTATTTATTACTTGTTACTGTCATTTTAAAGTAATTCGTTACATTACAATATTACTGTTTTTAAAATGTAAGGCATTACACTACTATTGTATTACTTGTAAGTTACTCGCACCAAAATCACTGGAAGTATGGATTTGGCAATCTTACTGTAATGAAGCTCAAGAAGCTCAATTAGTGAATCACACATCCAGTGGAAGGTGATGGTATCTGTACTTATGGTAAACAGTAGAACATAATAGCCACAGTGATGGCTCATGGCACAATACAAAGAACAATCATCGCAAGAACAGACAAAAGGTCAAAGTCTGGCAAATTGTGATAGAAATACTGTAACTTTAGGCCTATTCATATTAACAATAATTGGACTGTAATGTCTAAAAATATGACAGGATACAAAATTAGCATTTCTATGCCTTTATTATTTCCAACTTGGCATTAAGCATAGTTTATTCGTCAAAAAAAATAAAAAATAGTTTGCAACTGGATTAGTGTATGGGCTGTACACCTATGGTGGGGAGGCAGTAGGCCTACACATAGCACCTGGGCATCCAAGTCCTTTGTGAATGTTTTTCGGCTTTGAAGTACATGCTGAAAATATAAGAAAATAGCCAGATTTCAAATTCAAGAGTCTAAGATATAAACACTACATATTAGCTAAGGGGCCTTACAATGTACAACCCAAATGAAACCAACTATTTTTGTAAGGTATGGCTGTGCTGAACATGAAGATTGAAATATTAATGTGTCAAAATATTTTCTATGGGACAGGTAGCCCAGGCTAGTGCACCCCAATGTTCATGTTCAGTTCAGCACGCCCTTACAAAAATGCTCCACATTATATTTCAAATGTATAAAACGCATACATGTATAGGCCCTAGGCTAGATCTAAAAAAATAAATAAAAATCCATATGGGACAGAAACAGGCAGTGCATCACACATTTTCAATATTAACCTTCAAATTCAAGTTCATCTTATGGTTCATTGTATTAAACATACTTCTTGTAGACTACGTTTCATCTTAATACATTGACGTGGTTCACAATGACGTTATGTACATCTGTTCTGATCTAGAACTATGTAGGTTAAACCAGATACATAGAAGGATTCTAGAAAGATTCTAGGGCTCTGGGCTAAACTAGTAGGTAGTAGTGGTATTTGTAGGTAAAGTGCACTTTAACAGAAAGACGCTTTATCCTACATGTACACTGTATGGTAAAAGAGCTAAGTTAGTAACGTTACCAAGTATTTTCAGCTAACAAGCTAGCGGGTTATTCAGTGAAGAGGTGGGCTTTTAGGCGTATTTTTGATATGAAACAAAATCCCTGTGTTCAGTTAGATATGTAGCGGAACTAGAGACTGTCAATACATTTGTTTGCTTTGATAAGAGTCTTAAGTCAAACGATACAGCCACAGCGGGTGAAGTAACATCACATAGCCTAGCCTAGGAGGGAGAACCTTGGTGCTAAATTAGGCTAACGTTAATTCTCTGAACTTGTCAGATCATGTTGATGGATGGCCGCAGGGGCGGAGTGGCCATCGGGAGGACCGGGATTTTTCCCGGTAGGCCGGTCGGCCAATAATCTATCGAGAACCAGCCTGCAGACCGGCCTTCGCAGCCGTTGTGTCAAATTCATGAGCGGCCCATCGAGATTACATGTACGTCAAATCATGGTTCCGTGAAAGTCTCTAAATTCTCTGAGAATTGTGTGGTACAGCAGTCCAACCACTTTTTATAGCTCTATTTGTCTCTGTACATCACACCTACGGTGTGTGTCAAACTCACTCCCATTAATCCAACCTTCTGATTTTTGTTTAGCCTCCTATATTGATGTAATTCTTTTTTATTCAGACGCTTCATTAGGCTACTTTCATGACCACAAATATAAATTGGCCAGCGATTGAATTCGTTTTTTGTTGAATGTAGAATGGTCGGAGCAAATTGCCTCATGGGAAATGCGTATCGTTGTGCCTTTATCAAGTGAACCTAGGGAGATAAATTAGCGGCTATCAGGGAGAGTGAGCAGG
Organism: Sprattus sprattus; assembly: GCF_963457725.1. Classification (NCBI taxonomy): domain Eukaryota; kingdom Metazoa; phylum Chordata; class Actinopteri; order Clupeiformes; family Clupeidae; genus Sprattus; species Sprattus sprattus. The sequence continues at coordinate 23,607,307 of NC_137925.1, read as the reverse complement.
TGAAGTGGACCTGATTATGGGACATAAGAGAAAGGAGAAAGGAGGGGGCAAAAAGGCCAGACTGAAAAAGAGGCGGATGCTGGAGGAAAGTGCATCAAAATGTACAAGAATTACGGATTTATTCAACCAGCCGTCAACTAAATGCGAGTGAGTTGACAGGACACATTGTTGCGAATTAGCATAACATTTGAGCCAATACGGGACGCGATTTGTTCCGTATTTCCATAAATGTACATATACAAATACACTGTCACTGTCACTGTCATGTCTGTCACCCACACATCAACACTAAATCTAACAATAATGATCAAAAGCCGCCCGTTTGTTTGTGTAGTTGATATGGGAGGTGGAGGGGATGCGGGTTGGGCCAGTTTTGGGCACGTTGTGGGCCGGTGGTGGGCCGGTGCAGTCAGAATTGTCCCGGTGGATTTTTGTGTCCCACTCCGCCCCTGGATGGCCACATATTTAATCGTTTGTGATTCATTTTTTAAGCTATATTCTGAGAATGGAAAAGTACATTTTCATTCATGTCTGTTAGAACCAATACATTTGTGGCTCCAAACCACATTTAATTTAATTGTGACATGGCTTCAGAAGGAAAGTTACCTTAGCCCAGTAAGGAAAAAACATGTTGACGCAATGGTAGTGTAGGTATCATATCTGCAAGGATACCATATCTGAACGTTTTAGCCTTACCTTGTCATCATTGCTGTGGCCACAGGGATCTTGCTGCCAATTTTTCGGAAAGCTGGCGATTCCACTGTTGAAAGCGGCATCGATTAGCCTAAGGGAAAAGGAAGTGAAACATTTTGCGCCGACGTTTCACCTCTGCTGATCTCGCGGTGATTTTGGCGAATTTGGATGAAGGAAAATAAAACACTTCATTCCAGGTTAAACATGCATTGTAACGCGCGTTACTGACATTTGTACCGAGGTAAATATTACCCATTTTTTTTCTGTAATGCCTTACATTACCGCGTTACTGCAAAAAGCAATGCATTACAGTAATTCGTTACTTTTGTAACGCGTTACTCCCAACACTGCTCACAGATGAGCAAGCAGTGTCACACACCACCCTGTGCCTCACATATGAGCAGGCCGAGGAGCTGTGCCACTGAGGTAACAGGACTAGGCTTTCTTTCTTTCTCATTTCCATGAATTTAGGCAGCTCTACTGCATGAGAAAGTAATCCAGTGTTAATTTCAATGTGACAGTTCCCTCCGGTGCTTCCTTCTGCTTCCCTCTACATTGCTTTCAGGTTTTGTGTGTGTGTGTGTGTGTGTGTGTGTGTGTGTGTCTGTGTCTGTGTGTCTGTGTGTGTCTGTGTGTGGTGTTTGTCTGTGTGTGTATGTCTGTGTTTGTGTTTGTGTTTTTGTGTTTGTGTTTGTGTTTGTGCCTGGGACACGTTTGTGAAAACATGTTGGCCTCCAATGGACAGCTGGAAAATAAACCTCAAGCACCCAACTCCTTTATTTCAAACCGAGCAACCCCTCAGCAACCTCCGTTCACTCTGAACCGCTGCTCCTCTTGCGATGATGACTTAGTGCTTTTGCACCTCGTCAGAGACATGGTTTAAGGGGGTAAAGACCCTTGTTTGATATTATGAAGCTCATTAGCTGGTGGACAGATTCACATCAGATTCTTGAGCGCTTCACAGCACTGTTGAGCCAATGTGCCTTTGGCAGCAGAGGCATCGGGGAGCCAGACAGATGGACAGTGGTGCTTCCCCGTATGAGACAGCCAACACTGTCTCTGCACATCTAGGGGGAGGGCAGAGATGTCTTCAGTAGGCCAGAAAGCCCCAGAATTATATTAGGCAGTGCACTACCTCACAGCTGCATGGCCAGACAGGTCACTACTATGCAATTTGCTGTGTATAGGTAGAGCTACATACCCTGGCTCTACTGCTTTTATTGCAGTTGTGTAGTGTGTGTGTGTGTGTGTGTGTGTGTGTGTGTGTGTGTGTGTGTGTTTGTGTGTGAGAGTGTGTGTGTGTGTGTGTATGCGTGCGTGCGTGCGTGCGTACGTGCGTGCGTGCATGCGTGCGGGTGGGTGGGTGTGTATGTGTGTGTGTTCTAGTATGTGTTCTATGTAATGCTCTTAAATGATCTAACCCAAGATGTGCATATTCGACCAAGGAAACACATAATTATGGACATATTCTTTTCATTTTCTGAGATGAAACAGATATCTTCTTATAATGCATTTCATATTCAAACCATACCGTAAAATTGCATAAATATTTTATTAATAAATATAGTTTAATTGTTGATACTCAATTAATGAAGCCCATGTAAAGGACATAAATGGGTACCCTATTAGAAAACCCATGGAACTGTCTCTAAATGAAAGGGCAGTCTGCCACCCTGTGGTAAAAAGTGGCTTTAGCTCTCAGTAATGATTGCTTTTTTTGCCTGTTTTTTGAGAGTAATTAGCCTGTTTTCATTATTAATTTAAGGAATTAGATGAGTGAACTATGAAACCAAATGTAAGCCTTCAAAAGTGAGTACAAACACAGTTATGTGGCATTTATAAACACCAGTGATTACATACCTATTCCCTTTTCCCTGAATGAAAAGCTCGTTTGATCTAGTTTGACCAGTTTGAAAACACATTTTGTTCATATCTGATCACTGATAAAACCCAAGAATCAGTTTGAAGGTACATCATGATGTAATAAATTCACCATGTTGTGCGCAATCCCATTTACATCACTACATTACTATTTTTCTGACATTTCTTAGAATTTATTTCTGGCAGAAACTATGCAGAGACCACACAGCCTAGGGCTGTTTTATGTACAACCATGTATCAACACTAGTGGCTGATATTTCTACATGATTGACTTGTACATGGCACAGGTCTTTTTAAATGGATTCCCTTTCCATCTGAATCCAGTTATTATTTACAGAGGCATCGCAAATCAGTAATTTGGTGCAAGACCTCCTACACTACCTTTGGGAGCAGTTATAATGACACGTGTTTGGTGTTGAATAGGCAGAGTGACACAGTGTGGAGAAAGCACAGAGGTGCACTGTCAAGGCTCACCCTTCACTGAGCTCCGCACGAGGGCACTGAAAGACATTAAAGGGCTGATAGCTGATAGAAGTTCAGTAGTTGGACCACTGCACTGGTTCTTTGAGTTTGGTAAATGGACTGACTGTCAGTGAGGTGAAATTGAATGTAGAAAAACATCTATTCAGCAAACTGCCTGTAAGCTTGAACATGTGATAATTTGTCAATAATGAATTGGCAGTAGAGGGTTTGTGATATTCTGTTGCGGCGATATGTAAATGTTGTTTTTAAACGGTTTGAAACTGTCCGAAAACAATCCCTTTTGGGAGTAGAGGGTGTTGTCCACTGAGACTGTTTTTGATCTGAATGGGAGGCGCATGAGAGAGCTCCATGTTTTCTGTAATCTAATCACATATATAAAGAACATATAAGTGCACATGTGGCTTGTGAATTAACATGCCAGAGATGAATCAGAATCAAAATTGTGTTTATTGCAAAGTATGTTAACACCTACCTGGAATTTGCTCTGGTGTATAGGTGCATACAGTAAACATTAAACATAAAAACACAATAAGTAATACTCATAAGAAAAAGTACTACAAATTATTTCATTTAATTTATCTGGACAAGGGGAAAGGTGTTCTTTGATTTTTCCGGTGCCTTTAACATCATCAAGCCCCTCCGACTGAGTGATAAGCTGGTGCGAATGGGTGTGAACGTCCACCTGGTATCCTGGATCACTGACTACCTGACGGAGAGGCCACAGTTCGTCAGGCTGAAATACTGCGTATATTAGACTGTGTTGTGCAGCACCAGCGCTCCACAGGGGACTGTGCTCTCACCAGTCCTGTTCACCCTGTACACACCGGACTTCACCTACAACACGGAGTCATGCCACATCCAGAAGTTCTCTGATGACTCTGCTGTTGTGGGATGTATCAGGGATGGACAGGAGGGTGATAACAGGAGCCTGGTGTACCACTTTGTGCAGAGGTGCAGGCACAACCACCTGCAGCTGAACACCACTAAGACCAAGGAAATGGTGGTGGACTTTAGGAGGTCTAAGCCTCCTCTGCTACCAGTCTCCATCGAGGGGGTCAGTGTGGAGGTGGTCAACACTTACAAATACTTAGGAGTACATCTGGACAGTAAACTGGACTGGTCAGCCAACATTGATGCAATCTACAAGAAGGGTCAGAGACGGCTCTACTTTCTGAGGAGGTTGAGGTCCTTCAGTGTCTGCAACAAACTCCTGTGCATGTTTTACCAGTCTGTGGTTGCTAGCGTCTTCTGTTATGCTGTGGTGTGCTGGGGAGGCATGAAGAAGAGGGATACGGGGCGACTAGACAGGCTGGTGGGGAAGGCGGAGCTGTTGTGGGCACTGAACTGGACTGCCTCACAATAGTGGCAGAGAGAAGGACCCTGAGTAGGTTGCTGACTATCTTGGACAATGTCCACCACTCTCAGCAGACAGAAGAGCATATTCAGTGGCAGACTCCTGTCACCGTCATACTTATCGGACAGGTGAGAAAGTCCTTGGTCCCCAGGGCCATTCGATTACATTAGATTAGATTAGATTAGATTCAACTTTATTGTCATTGCACAGAGTACAAGTACTGAGACAACAAAATGCAGTTTAGCATCTAACCAGAAGTGCAAAATAGCAATACAAGTGCAGAGTATGTGCATATGTAAAGTGGAATAAGTGCATAAATAAGATATATACAGTAAGAGTTAGGTATGAAATATGAACAGAATTGAGACTAGCAGCAATTGAGTTAGGAAGTGTAGATAGATATGAAATATATAAAGTGCAGGTGTAAGTATTAGTGGTGGATAAACAGTAAAGTGGGATAAAAAAGACATTCTTGTGCAAATGTTCAAATGTGCAAATCTTCAGTGGTTGAAAGGTGTGTGGCAGTCAAGCCAGGGTGGGGGGGGGGAGAGTACAGTGCAAATTCAGATTTATAACGCCACGCAGAAGGAGAGGGGGGGGGGGGGGTGGGATGGACTTCTCTGCATGAGTCTACCTCAGTCTGCCCTTCTCTTCTCTTCTCTAATCATCTCTTCATATACCATCCCACTGTCCACCCCTGTACTGGCTATACTAGCCCCTTGCACAGACTGAACAACTTCTATCTCTTGGCACTATCCACACACACACACAAGCACAAGAACTTTGCACTATCCACACTATCCACACACTATGGCAGCCGTGGCCTAGGGTTAGGGTTTCAGGCCGAAAACCGTAGGGTGGCCGGTTTCGATCCCCGACCAGTAGGAAAAATGTGGGCGGGGGAAGTGGTAGACCACTGCTCTCCCATGCCCACATCCACGGCTGAAGTGCCCTTGAGCAAGGCACCTAACACCAATCACTGCTCCCCGGGCGCCGCCAATGGCAGCTCACTGGTCCGGCTTAGTGTGTAACCTCACTTCACTGTGTGTGTGTGTCACTTCCCTGGATGGGTTAAATGCAGAGGTGAATTTCAGAGTGTGTGTGTCTACACCACCTCTGCCATAGAGAGGACTTTCACTTTCACTTTTTCACTATATCTTGCACTATCCACACTTGCAGCACAAGAACACTTTCCTTGTGGACATCAACACTTTCCCAATCTATGCATAATGTCCATTCCTGTATCTGTAAACACCCCACTCCCTGTGAACATGCTCTCCCTATATACAGTACTGTGCAAAAGTTTTAGGCAGGTGTGAAAAAATGCTATGAACTAAGAATGCTTTGAAAAATGTAAACAATAAATGTTTATTTTTTATCCATTTACATGGTAAGACTGAGCACAGCAACAAGACACAACGTAGTTATACTGCATCAGCAGGGTCTCTCCCAGACAAAGATTTCAAAGCAGACAGGGGTTTCAAAATGTGCAGTTCCAGCCAGGGCTGGACTGGGACAAAAAATCGGCCCGGGCATTTTGAACCAGACTGGCCCACTTAATTCGATAACACACCCTTTGGTCTCTCGAATGTCTACACACCAACCAGGCTTTTAGCTAGCAGGGCGTCTGCCCTATCGTCTACAAAAAAATAAGAAGAAATGGGACGCCCTACTTTTAGGCAGGACGGCCTAAAGACGCCCTATTTTTCTCCCGTTTTACCTGTTAACTTTCGCTGAATGTGATCAAAATTCACCGTTTCAGTCGCTTCAGCGAAGTCTAGAATCATATGCCCTGCCAATTAGAAAATAGCATTGCTGTATTCCCGCTACAACAACGTTACATCATGATTCCAACGAAACATTGATTCATGGGCTCGCAGAAGCTACAGAAGACAGCTGTCTCACCGCACGTCACTGAACCTACTACTTTATGAGTTCAACAAGAGTTTGTGTGTTAAGGTGGTGGTCTTAATTAATCTAAATTCAATACAATACAATACAATATACATCATACACTTTAAAGCTTTGTTCAGAATACGGAGGTTTAAGATCGGTCGATATTTTCCGTCCTTTTTTGGAACCAGAAAATAGCGACTGAAGAACCCCCTGTTCTCGTCTACGAGAGGTACAGACTGTATTGCTCCCTTTCCTAGAAGGGAGTCTATTTCCTCCTGTAGGAAACGCGCTTGATGAGGTGGCACTAACGTTTGTACCACGCCCCTGAACTTCGGGGGGCAAACTGGAGCGTATAACGGGCTATCATAATTCGCTATCTGGACAAATTGGCATATTTTCATAGGGTTTGGGAATACTGGGCTTTCGGAACATTGACATGGCACCGCGCACCAATAGGCTAAGGGGCTTGCCCACCACTCAAACACACAACATAGAGTGTAGGCTAACGGCTGGCTGTTTCAGAGTAGAGTAGGCTGAGGGCTAGCAACAGCTACAGACTTGTCTTGTATTTACAATGCAAACGAACTTGGCCATAGAACATAGGTCCTAAGTCAAACATATTTTAGAGACGTTTGAATTCATGATCAGTAAGCTTACCGTAGGTCGTTGTATCGTATCTCCCTGGCTGTCGCCACCAGTAGGCCTATCACTTTCATCCACGGTACCTGATGATGGCCCTGCCGTGGCAAACATTTCCGATATTTTGGCACATTTGGCAGTGTAGGCTTGAAAAGCAAGCCTCTTCTTATCTTGCAGTTTCTCCGCACCCTCTTTTCGCTTTCTCTCCATTTTGGACTGGAGGATTCTAACGAAACGTGCGTTTCTGTGCACCGCCCAAGCCAAAGGTAGAAGGTGCTTGGTGATATGATTGGACGAGCCCCTTGTCACTAAAGAAGACAGCCAATGGGCCGCAGACTAGCATGCGCTTGTCAAGCATGTCAAGGCATGGGCCACGCTGAGTTTGTTTCCCGTCCTAATGCATTATGTAGGCAGGTCCAAACCGAAAGGGGTTGGTGTTGGGTCAGCCCAGGGGATGTGATTGGGCCAGCCCAGTGTCAATAGGGCCGCTCATGAACTACTTTCGTGGGCCAGCCGGTCAGACCATTATATGGGGAAAAAAAAAAATTCTAAAAAAAAAATAAAAAATTTTTTTTTTTTTTTTTTTAAATAATAAATTCGGGACTCTCGGCCCATATTGCACCTCGGCCCACCGGGAAAACGCCCGGTATGCCAGATTGCCAGTCCAGCCCTGGTTCCAGCTCTTTTGAAGAAGACGTTGAGGATCTTAGACGCAGTGTTCAGCCAAGGAAACTTAATGCAGCTGATGAAAAACACATCAAGCTTATTTACCTTCGAAATCGGAAGATTTCAAGCAGTGGCATCAGCTCAGAACTGGCAGAAACCAGTGGTACCCAGGTACAGACATTTACTGTCCGGGGAAGTCTGGCCAGAAGTGGTCTTCATGGAAGAGTTGCAGCCAAAAAGCTCTACCCCGACAAGGAAACAAGGCCAAGTGACTGAACTAAGCACGTAAACATAGAAACTAGGGTGCAGAAACATGGCAGAAGGTGCTCTGGACTGATGAGTCAAAATTAGAAATATTTGGCTGTAGAAGAAGGCAGTTTGTTCGCTGGAGGCTGGAGAGAGGTACAATAATGAGAGTCTGCAGGCAACAGTGAAGCATGGTAGAGGTTCCTTTCCAGTTTGGGGCTGCATTTCTGCAAGTGGAGTTGGAGATTTGGCCAGGATTAATGGTGTCCTCAATGCTGAGAAATACAGGCAGATACTAATCCATCATGCAATATCATCAGGGAGGCGTATGATTGGCACCAAATGTATTCTGCAGCAGGAACATAACCCCAAACATACAGCCAATGTCATTAACAACTATCTTCAGCTTAAAGAAGAACAGAAAGTCCTGCAAGTGATGGTATGACCCCCACAGAGCCCTAATCTCTACATCATCTAGTCTGTCTGGGTTTACATGAAGAGACAGAAGAATTTTAGGAAGCCTACATCCACAGAAGATCTGTGGTTAGTTCTCTAAGATGTTTGGAACAATTTACCAGCCGTGTTCCTTCAAAAACTGCGCAAGTGTATCTGGAAGAATTGATGCTATTTTGAAGGCAAAGGGTGGTCACACCAAATATTGATTTAATTTAGAATTTTCTTCTGTTCCTTCACTGCATTTTGTTAGAATGAAGAATTGATGAAAATAAACTGTTAACACTTCCATTTTTGAAAGCATTCTTAGTTTACAGCATTTTTTCACACCTGCCTAAAACTTTTGCACAGTACTGTATATACAGCCGCGGAAAAAATTAAGAGACCACTTCAAAATTATCAGTTTCTCTGGTTTTACTATTTATTGGTATGTGTTAAAGTAAAATGTGCATTTTAGTTTTATTCTATAACCTACTGGCAACATTCCTACCAAATTTCAAATAAAAATATTGTCATTTAGATCATTTATTTGCAGAAAAATGACAATTGGTCAAAATAGCAAAAATGCAGTGTCTTCAGATCTCGAATAATGCAAAGAAAACAAGCTCATATTCATTTTTAAACTACACAATACTAATGCTTACACTTCGGAAGAGTTCAGAAATCAATATTTGGTGGAATAACCTTGATTTAAAATCACAACTTTCATGTGTCTTGGCATGCTCTCCACCAGTCTTTCACATTGCCGTTGGGTGACTTTATGCTACTCCTGGCGCAAGAATTCAAGCAGCTCGGCTTCTTTTCATGGCTTGTGACCATCCATCTTCCTCTTGATCACATTTCAGAGGTTTTTTATGGGATTCAGGTCTCGAAATTGGGCTGGCCATGACAGGGTCCTGATCTGGTGGTACACTCCATCCACACCTTTACTGGCCTGGCTGTGTGGCATGGAGCATTGCCCTGCTGGAAAAAACACTTCTCAGAGTTGGGGAACATTGTCAGAGCAAAAGGAAGCAAGTTTTTCTTCCGGGACAACGTTGTACTTTGCCTGGCTGAGGTTTGTAAAAGACCATAAGGATTGAAAAAGCGGACTGGAGGTTCGTCTTCTCTGATGAGTCCGATTTCACAGTAGGTGCAAGACTCTCTGGCTTGTAGGCCTCTCCAGGTCTCTGTCTAACCATCAGACGACCATGTGTTGGGCAAAGCTGAAAATTGGACTAATCAGAGAAGACGAACTAGAAGACCCTCCAGTCCGCTTTTTTCAATCCTTATGGTCTTTTACAAACCTCAGCCAGGCAAAGTACAACGTTGTCCCGGAAGAAAAACTTGCTTCCTTTAGCTCTGACAATGTTCCCCAACTCTGAGAAATGTTTTTTCCAGCAGGGCAATGCTCCATGCCACATAGCCAGGCCAGTAAAGGTGTGGATGGAGTACCACCAGATCAGGACCCTGTCATGGCCAGCCCAATTTCGAGACCTGAATCCCATAAAAAACCTCTGAAATGTGATCAAGAGGAAGATGGATGGTCACAAGCCATGAAAAGAAGCCGGGCTGCTTGAATTCTTGCGCCAGGAGTAGCATAAAGTCACCCAACGGCAATGTGAAAGACTGGTGGAGAGCATGCCAAGACACATGAAAGTTGTGATTTTAAATCAAGGTTATTCCACCACATATTGATTTCTGAACTCTTCCTAAGTGTAAGCATTAGTATTGTGTAGTTTAAAAATGAATATGAGCTTGTTTTCTTTGCATTATTCGAGATCTGAAGACACTGCATCTTTTTTGCTATTTTGACCAATTGTCATTTTTCTGCAAATAAATGATCTAAATGACAATATTTTTATTTGAAATTTGGTAGGAATGTTGCCAGTAGGTTATAGAGTAAAACTAAAATGCACATTTTACTTTAACACATACCATATCTTAATTTTTTCCGCGGCTGTATATGTGATTGATGTATGCATGTCTGTGAGTTGCACAAGTGCATAAGTGTATAAGCTACTATGTATGACCTAAATTCCCCTCGGGATTAAAGGATCTATCTATCTATCTATCTATCTATCTATCTATCTATCTATCTATCTATCTATCTATCTATCTATCTATCTATCTATCTATTTGCTGAGATGAAACAGATATCTTCTTATAATGCATGTCATATGTAAGCCATACTATAAAATTGTATTAATATTGTTTGATTGTTAATGGGCCTATTAGCTGATGTTCAGCTCCCACTTGAGGTCCTGGGAGATGATGGTGCCCAGGAAGCGGAAGGACTCCGCAGTGTTGACTGGGGAGTCTCTAAGGGTGATGGGGGTGGGTGGGGCTGGGTTCCTTCTAAAGTTTACAACCATCTCCACTGTTTTCAGAGCATTTAGCTCTAGGTTGTTCTGACCACACCAGGTCACCAGATGGTCAATCTCCCTTTAGGAATGGTCCCATCCCATAAGTTTACTCTTACCAACTCTTGCAGTAGATGCTACTGGACACCTTGGACATGTCTGTCAGAGTCCCAACCATTTCCCCTCTTCACAGATTTATTTCAATTTTCCTAAAGTCAAACAAATCATTGTTTTCCCTTAGGGGACTTTGGTTGGGGGACTTACAGTCAACTCCTAAAGATGAATGGTTAAAAAGACACAGACCAAAACTATATGCAATTACATTAAAAAAACGTACAAAAAACAACAACCCTGCTTACATGGTTACCCTGGTGTTTCTAGATGTATCTTACTTTGTCAGAATGAAAAGAAAGTGGGAAACTACTAGTGTGAACTATACATTCAAAAGAATAAAAAAAATAAAAAACAACAAACCATCAATTACATTTTCTCATATGAATCTGATGTAAGAGGAACTTTTTAGAATACCCAAACTAAGCCTTTTCATACTATTGGCTGAAAGGGGGGCTCTGAGAGCCATAGAAACTCATGGTCTAAGCAAAACACTCTAATCAGCAAACATCTCAGCTCTCTGTGACTGCCCAACTTTCAGTCTCCAGTAACCAATTAGGTAACTTCGAAAATGATGTGTATCTCTTCCTGCCAATTATTTAGTGTGTGCGTAGGACGCGGAGGACATAACTGGTTGCAAATAGTGGTGGAAGTTAACATCTTCAACATCTTTAGATTAGATTTGTGTAAGCCCCATTGCAGGTTCTTTAAAAAAAAAACACAAAAAACACATTTGAATGCAGCAGAACATTGTGATACTTTCATATTTTGTACTATCCTTACAAATAACCTGCACTTTATGTTCCAAAATGCTACTTTTTAAATTATACCAATACATCATGCTCTCCAATCCTTTACATTTGTTATCTGCAATGCACCCTTTGACCTCATGGTGGCATTGCAACACTATGCAGAGATTTATTTTGCTATGACCTGATCAATAGGACTTTTTTGCTCTCCATGTTTTTGTGCGGCTATGTGTGCAAGCATACATTTGCTGACATGATCCAAAAACCTTTAGACTGGGGGGAAATTCTCTGTACATTGTAACCCACACACAGTAGGGCCTCACATGCAAAACAAACCGTTGCTTTTGATACAGGCATAAAACACGGGAGAGTCGGAGAGTGCTGGTACACAAAACTTTGCACTTAACAACCAAGGGCTTGCTGTTCCATGGGATATTTTTTTGGTTTGTTAAGAAATCCGGGGAAAACTTGAAGGATTTTGAGTTTCTATGTGCCTGTGGTCTCAGCTGGGCCCCAGAAATAAATATGCAAGGAAGCCTGGAAGAGAAATGGTTCTGCAGGGAGATGGATAAAATCAGTGAGCTCAAGGTTGTTTCATGCAAGGCACTTTAAATCTGATGTGAAGTAGATTTCAGTTTATGACCCTGGGTTTAGTGAATGTGCTAGCAAAACTATTTCATTGTGTGAAAATAAATAGTATTATTTATTTATCTCACACTGTTGTGATAGTGTACAGAACGTGGAAACACAAGTTCAAAGATAAATCTGCAGTAGGTCAAATGAGCAGACTATCAATAAGACAAAAATGTTATATGATATGATACGATGATATGGAAAAACTCTTGGACATTAGATCACTTATTTCCTTGCAATCAAACTCGCTGAAGCAGTTATATAAAAAAAAAAATTCAAACCCAGCCACCAAAAAATGTGCAAGAACACAAAAGACAGACTACACAACTGTGAGTAATCAGCTGACTTTTTTAAACCGCAGACATTTTGAAAATGACTCTAGAAATATCTTCAAACATGTCTGAATATAACATTAAGTGAATAAGTGAATATAACATTAACATCTAAGTTCACAGTACAGTACGAAATACACTGGAAAGACAGATAGACAGAAGACTGTATTTGCACACCTGAAATGAGTTCTTTATTTATAGCACTCCCTCAAATGCAGTCTCACCACACCTGACACACAACCTCACACACGGCGACCTGTAGAGTGTGTGTGTGTGTGTGTGTGTGTGTGTGTGTGTGTGTGCGTGTGTGTGCTACTGTCACGGGTGAAATATGTCCTCTCCACTTTGATAATTGGTTTGAAATCACCTGAAGCTTTCAGTTTCCCATTGTCATCCTCTCTAAAACATAATCTGCTGGAGGATGCAGGCAGCAGTCAGCCGCTCTTTTCCCAGGCAAGTAACTGGGGCTGGGGCAGGTAATTACATATTTCAGGCTCTGCAATATGACAAGTACAATATTAAAATGGTGAATTAATTTCCATTTATTTGCCAGGTTATTGTGTTTGATAAAATTAATCTTTTCACCAAATAGGTTTGGAGCCGGATGCTGTCTGCAGAGGTGAATTGATGGGTCGGCAGGTGCTCTATAATGGATTCTGTCAGCTCTCACACCCTCTAAAGTGGATTTGTTTCTTCAGGAAGTTCCCTTCCTACTCCCTCCTCCTTGAGCACTTCTTGACACGTCTGAGAGAGAATCCTGCCCTGCACACCCTTCACGGATGAGCTTTAATTGCATATGGGAACACAAATCAATACCAGATAAAGATCTCGCTCAAGGATGTTAATCAAAATGCAACTGTCCTCTAAGTCATTCCAAAGAGACGAGTTTATGCCAAACCTGGAGAGGGTGCTGACATCTCGTCATAAGTGTGCCAGATGTAGTCCTCTCCACACACTGCTGCACACTCTGACTGCTGTATCCAACTCACTGCATCAATATGATCGACTTAAACTATGGACACTTTTTTATTTACTGCCATTTGTTGATCTTTCATCTTCAATCATTTTTCCTCTGGGGGTTGGTTTTGCATACATGTATGTTTAATGTGTTTACACACTTTATCCTCCCCATCTTTCACCCTAACCCTTCACATAAATGATTCAGCACACAACATATTCTCCACTCACACAGTTCAACTCCTCGGCTTGGGTTCATCGACCCGTGTTCTCCCTGTGTTCTCCGAGTGTTCCTCTTACTGTGAGGCAAGGGTGATGTAAACAAACCTGATGGTCGGGAGGGTTCGGGCTAGATGCTCAGCTGGCCCTCTTCTCGCCTACTGATATCCCCTGCCCTGTCTGCGGAATAAGGAGCTGCCCAATTCTTTCAGCTCGACACCAGCCAAACTTGGAGTTCAGAAATTTTAATAAGCACCATAAAACACTGGCTGCGCTCTGGGTCCTGGCCTGAATTCCCTAAGCCAGGTGAGAAAAGCAGTAATGGAAATTTAAGTTGAAGGACTGTCAGATCCTAGGGTTCGGCTCTGCCCTCTCCTTCAGCACACTTCATTTCTTCTTTACTTCTTCTATCTGCAGTTGCCACTCAAGAAACCAGGGCCTGGCTCAAGCGCAGAGGAGCATTACAATAACCCTGGGCCCAGGGATGCATTCATTTTCTCTCCGTATTGTTTCAGTCAGAGCTTATAAGGCAACAAGCTGTGAAGCTTCGTGTTTGGTGCCGCTTGAGTAATTGCGAACACAGCCGCACCGAAATGCAGGGACTCATTTGTGCTAACTTAAGTTGCCTATGTGTTACGGTGATGCAATGAGCTTTCAAGTGAGTCTTTTGTTTCTTCAGATTTCCTGAGTGCAACCATTTACCCTGTTAGGTCTGGGGTGATTCACTCTTGTTTAAGCTATGATCGCAGCCAGTTGTTCCAGCTCATGTAAATCCATGCTGGAGATATTTTCTCCCCCCTACATTGTGTGTAATGTGCCACGTAAGATGTCCTCGTCTGCTTGTTGATACTAGCCCACCCTCTGCGCCAGAGAACCAATTCATTCGCTGCCTTTATTGCCCTGGCATTTAAGGTTTCTCGGCACGCCAATCTCAACTGCCTGTAGTGTCAAGGCCATTTCTCCAGTTGCTCTTACAGTGCTCTTACTCGGCAAAGTAGGCCATTGTCATTTTCCTGCATGCTTCGGAGGGGCCGTGAAAAAGCCCAGTGAATCTTGGGTAATAACCTGCCGAAAGGCTGTGATTGCACCGCCATTCTCCACAGAGGCCATTTCTTCAGCGCCTGCCTTCAAGCCCCATGAACAGTCAGACGGAGACGCGCCGTGCCAAAAGGAAACCGCGGCGGCAGCTTTTTGTTCGCCGAGGTAAGAGATTAAAGGAGGCGAGCTAAGAATAGAGGAGGAATGGAGGAGTGGAGAGGAGCAATGGGTGTGCGCCAGCGTGGCTGCGGGCACCCAGCGGTGGTGGAGGAGGCCATTAACGGCCACAGCCCTGGAGGGTTAGGGATTAGCCGGGCGAGGGAGGAAACTGCTGACAGGTGCGGAGACAGAGAGGTCTAATCTTAATGGGCCGCCGTGGGGTCACGCTCAACACAGCAAACAGGAGAACACACAGAACTGCCCAACTGTCCATTCACAACTGCTGACCACAGGTAGAAAGAACTCTCATTCTGCACACTGCACACACCACATCTTTCACCTGGTTCCAACCAGCAAAAGTGGAATCAATTGACACAATCGGCATCTTCACCCAGGATGATGACAGAAACATGCTCTAATTCTGCTAATGCTCTAATACAGAAATACACTACAATAACCCAAATTAGACATAAAATATTCACAAAATATGGTCAAAATACTGATTGTACTTTTTGTAGATATCTGAAAGTGTATCTATTCTTGCATGCAGTAGTCGGCTTCTATTACAGCGTTTTTGAATAAGTTGGCAGCAGCAGCTTGTTGGCAGCTCTGCTTGGCAGACGTGGCAAAGAAGATCAGACAGCTGGGACAAAGGCCTCTGAGGCGGGCAGCTCGGCCAATTCTGTTTGCTGATAAAAGTGGAAGCCAGATCTGACTGATCTGGACTGATGTTGGGATCAATAAGTGTCTGCTCACAAAGCAACTCAACACATTCAGGAGTCATAAGGTGCAGACTTTTCACATGCAATTCTGTTTTTTTTTTAGTTTGAATAAACTATCTAATGGAACAACACTTATTACGTCTCTTTCCTCTAGCAAAAAAGTTTGGCTGGTGATAGGCCGCGTATGAATGCTCTTGACCTTGTGGAGGGTTACAGCACAGTCGTTTGGGGCTGGAATGGTCGTCATTTGGTGGGCTATGGCTCATGAATCCGTCTGGGGTGTTATTCCTGGGCTGCGAGACACTGCTGATGGCCGTGTTACGGTAGTGCATGACTAAGTAGACGGTCTCTGGCTGCAGGGCTAATGTGGCCGAATTACCCCTGTTCCACCGCTGATGTTTCCCCACAGTATTGTCTGTGAAGTTCATTTCACCTGCTCCACCGAATAGAACAGGCCAGTGCACCAACTACACTCTGATATATGCTCAGGATCCACATGTGGAATTCCAATGAGAGGTGCATGTAACCTCTCCGGAGTGGGTGGTGGTTCATAGCGTAGCTGCAGCATCTTCTTTGGTCTCAAGGTGGAAGTATATGCCTGCTCTTGAGTTTCAAACCAGAGCTCTCTCAAAACATGGCAACGATTGTAGATGTAGCCTTCACAGCATTATTATTCATCCTTTTTGGTATTGACTCTAGAATATATATAATGCTAATAAAAATAAGCTTTAAATGGATTTGCAATGTGAGCCAAGCATTGTTCATCGTCAGAAACCTGTATTTTGGAAAAGCGCTGAAGCTGAATCTATGGTCTGCTCTGTGTCCGTAGCTTTGTGTATAGCAGCACACAATGCAATGAGGGGCTGCAGTGTAATTTCCAATGATCAGCGCTCATTATCTAAACCTCAGGCAGCCTTTTTTCCATCTACCTCTCTGCAGTTTTACTCACATGAAAATCTTTTAAATCTAAAAAAAATCTTTATAAGAGCAAAAGAAAAAGTAAAAAAAACATCTCACAGCTTTAAGCTTGTTATGAGAAACCATTATTAGTACCAACACTTACCAAAGGTTCATCATCATCATGGAAAACCTTACATTTCACTACAAGTCAAATGGGACACTGGGGTATTGCCAAACATTCAAAGGGTTTGTGATTTCCTGTAAAGGACCTATGGGGCTTTGACTGGGGAAAAGAGCCAACCACTCTGTGCATCATGGGTAAGCTGGCACCTGACAAGATGTGTAAAAGGAAAATAACTATATTAGTTATTCAGGCTGAATGCGATTGCTGTTGACATGTGACATAATTAAAACCCCATGGTGAGGATGAATTGGTATTGTATTGTGGTATTGCATTGTATTCTCAGGATGTGAGTAACTGGAAAAAGAAAGAGGGCTGTTTACACTAAGCAAGCTGACCTTCTCCTGACACTAGTATGTGTGGATGGAAACACAAAAAGAGGTGAGAGAGAAGGTTAGCTGAAGGCTAGTTGTGTTGTGCTATTGCTATGGTGCAGCATTAAAAAAACATCTGCTGGACTCAAATTAAATTTCAAATTTTGACAGGGTTAGAAATTCTTAGCTTCTAGAATGAGCTGAAAGGGCTGCATGTGCTTGTTATCAGCCTTGACTGAATAAATATAAAAGCTGCAGGCGTGGGTACTTACACTGATTGGATGCATTTAGTCATTGCCGCACAGCGTTCTAGAGCCACTGTGAATGGAGGAGCAGAAGCAACACTTTATGGGAGTGAATGTTACTGAAAGAGCCTAATCTATTACCAGGGGTCAAAGTTCTCACACTTTTATTTTCTGTTCCTCAGCTGCTCTTTGACCGCGGATGACTCTTGGAAAAGGGCACTGCTTCCTGTCCATGGTTTTCCTGCTCTCGTCCTTATGCTATGACAGATTTAAGACTTCTCCTCCACCCTCGACCTCTGTGCAACTAGGCACATTCTCTTTTGTACGTCCCTTTGGATAAAAGCGTCTGCTAAATGACTAAATGTAAATGTAGTGTAAACATGCCTGTGAGACTGTGCAGACTGGCACAAAAATGTTGCATTATGGCTCAGTACAAGTTATGCAAGAACACTTTTTTTTCTGGTGTATTTCACTCTGTTAAGCCCAGCACGATCTCCATTTTAGACGCCGGAGTTACCTTAGCATCATGCATTAACTAATTTAATATCCCTCTGATTTCTTTAGCTACACCAGCTACGTCAGGCCATTTCACAGGAGCGATGGCATTTCAGAGTTTTCAGCCTCCAGATGTTCTTGCAATTATGTAAACACTCTTTACACGATGTCAGTGAAGGAAAACAGCTTCTGCAAATCCCTTGCATTAGTACTCAGATGTTACGTGTATGCAAATATGAAATGTTTATGAACATCAAGATGGATTTCCTTCCCGCAAACACGTAGCCTACGCAGATCATGGCAGTCATGTAGTCGTGTGGGATCTTAGAGGGCTCTAAACTCTGGTTATCAGACTCCTGCTGCTGCCCCTGATATCTCTTCATGTCTTCGCTTCGCTCTCTTTGTAGTCATTTGTGTGATCCGTTTTCCGAAGGAAGCCTCTTGAAACCCCAGCAGAGGAGCTTTGAAAGGGCTGTAAGATCAGAGCACTGATGAAGTGTAGGGTGGGCTGTCTGTTTGCTGGATGGGGGGTCTTTTTCATGTGAAATGTGTTCCGTTTCATAGACACGTGTCACACGGTTGGAGCCACGACTGTATGTGTTTGCTTTCATTTCTGGGGGGTGTTTGTTTTTCTGATCTTCTTTAATATCCGTCTGCAGTTGTGACTTGTGCTGTTATCGTGATCAGAGAGGTGCCTGAGAAATTCAGTGATCCGGTTCGCTACTTGACATCAGTCAGGTCAAGGCAGTCTATCAAATGGTGCCACACTCTTACTGAAATGCAAAGCACTTCTCACACAATTCCTCCTCACTTGCATATGTCCTCTGATCCTCATTGTTCCTTTCAATGTCTGATATGCTGTGGTACAACACTACAAAATCGAAACCTACAATTAGGTGCTGATGCAGACACTTTTGAGTCGGCTGGGGTGGGATGAGAGGGCTGCATTTTCCCTGCCGACGGCTTTCATCAAAGGTTCTGAGTGGCTGTGAGGACACAATCACTCTGGACTCTAAATCTTATCAGTAAATGATCAAATTTAGCCCCCCTCACAACGCAAACACACAGACACACAACGGAAATAGACAACTAGATACACAGACATACGTATATATACACACACACACACAGACACACACACACACACACACACACACACACACACACACAAACACTCAGCATAGTGATATGGGTACAGCAGACAATGTTGAACACTGTGTGACTTAAACCCAGTTGGACCCTGTAGACAGGACATATATCCCACGCTCCAGAAAAGAGCCATGGCATTATGGCATTCAAGCAGTACTGTAGCTCAGAATATTGTTCCCGGCTACATTAACTGCAAAAAGAGCTAATTATAACTTCAAAGCCACTTGTTGAATTATGCTACAGACCAAACAGGCTTTCCATAATAACATACATCAGTGTGTGCACACAGGCTGTCTCCCCTACTTAGGCCACAGAGAGTGTGCCTGGTTGGAGCAGACTGAGGGGGCCGTGTGTTTCTGGAGAGTGTCCATTAATTAAATCCTTTCACCGGTGGGACATAAGCTTTCTTTGCAACAATTACATCCTGCCCGAATTTGCATTTTAATTATAACTTGTCGATTGCAATCATGTGAAGCATGAACCGATTTCTAATTAAGAGGCTCGGTGGTGCATTTTTTTCTTCTGTTTTTAGGAGGGAAAAAGGGAACTTGAGTCATCCCTTTTGGGTCAGAATTTAAGTCCTACAGTATGAGCAAGTCATAACCCTGGCTCCCAATAAAGTGGAATTTAATTTATCTCACAGTCAAGTGAAAGGTTACCTCCTTTGAGCGGGTACACTAGTAAGAAGGATTTCAAAGATTATTTCTCAAAGTTTGGAGAAGTTACTGACTGTACCATTATAAAAGACAAACACAAAAGAAGATCAAGAAGATTCGGTTTTAGAGGCTTCAAGTGTGGACAAAGTGCTAGAGAAAAAAGAACACAGACTTGATGGGAAACATATCGACCCAAAGAGGGCAAGGACAATGAAAAAGTTCAAGTAGTTTACCAGCAGCAACAATTTAGGGGTGAATATGGCAGAGGGTGGTGTCCTCCCAGTGGTCGTCTTCTCAGATTATAATCATTGACGGCATAATGGGCGATGCGCTGTTTTGCGCCCGGTGTGGTAAGTTGCCTGTCTCATGTCTCCTATTTCCAGATATGTCCCTTATCATCTTAAACTGCTTTTCTAAGTACCAGAATTGCTGAGGGTAAGGAGGTGAAGTGGTTGGAAAGGGAGAGGTGTTGATGGTGTGAATGGGGTTCATAGCCACTGGTCCCAGTGTGGGTGTGATATGGTTGTATCAGGGTGGATTTCTTTAGTGTTTTGGTCATATTTGATTGTAATTTTGGGCTTTATTTGAATGTTTCTTGGATGTATACTGGATGACAGAATCCCATCTCGGTGGGCTTCTGTTTTAAGAGGGGGGATATGTGACGGTCCAGCTAACCCCGCCCACGGGCAGATTGGATTATTGGTTATGTCCTTGTCTCTGCTCAGGTGCGCGTGATTGGCTGGAGGTTAAAAGGTTATTTCTAGTCCGTGTTAAACTCATCTTATAATTTAATAAATGTCCATATTATTATTGAAATTTGCGTGGTCTTCCCTTCTATGTCGCGTACCTAGAGCCAGTACGTTACACTTTTCAGAGGTGGCTCAGTCAGTCTAAGGGCTTGTAAGCTTGAACACTCATTCAAACTTATACATATTTATTTCTGACTTTTCGTTAAGATTCACACTGTTTTGTGCACGTCCTGAGAAGGAAGTAGGATTACAAGATTTTGATTTGACTGATGATAAACAGTTTAAGCTGGGAAGTATTATCATTTCAAATTTGGCACCTGTCACCCCAAGATATATCGATGCCATCAAGACCAGAACCCTGACAATCATGAATTAAGAAACCTTTCAGGGAAAGTGAGTTTGTTCTGAGAAACTAAAATGACTCACTACACCTCCAGGTACTATGAGGAGAAATGTATAACTGTCTCTGAGTTTGAAATGCACATGATTTCCCGATTTTATAATTCTCTTGAGATTTCTCTCAAACGAGTGCCCTTCAGTCTGTGTCCCCACTGCCTCAGGCGAGTCGGGTGAAGAAGGATGAAGCCTCTCTCAGGCCAACGATGAAGGAAGCCCCTTGATGCATCCTGTCTGTATTGTGGGCCTGCACTGAGCAATGGTAGCACTGCGGATGGGAGGAGGGGTGTTTACTGAATGAAACTGGGAACAGTCCTGACAAACACTTAGGTATGCACACTCTGACTCCCTCTTGAAGACAGGAAAAAACACCTTTCAGAGTGCTTCTGGTGGTCACAGGTAAAGGCTATTGTTTGTATTTCAAGGTTTTGTAATTATTTGTTAATACAGAACCCCTTATGTGTTTTGTGTGTCTCTTTTTCACACAAAACATTTTCGTTGTGAACAGGACACAATATGGTGCATGATGGTGCATATATGAAACATAATATCAACCTTCAGGGCAAAAGGTTAAAGGTCCTAGTTCTTGTGATTGTTGCCGAGTAAATACGTAGATATAGTTCTGACCTATTCACCTGTTTTTGTAAATGGGGACAGACTTACTCTTTGTTGCTCCTCAGACAACCCAGGTATGTTTTTTGACCCGTGCCCTGTCAAATGCATATTCATCACTCATGCCAGCAATTTCAGCATAGAGCTGCACACAATGTGTGCTGCCACCAGTGATGTCTGCCTCTGTGCCTTTACGGGCTGCTTGAGGAAAGTGGCCTTGCACAGAATGCTTAAGTACTTGGGTGCCATGGCAACCTATGGGCCTGGCTCTCTGTGAGGTAGAGTGTCTGTGGGCAGTTGATTAAGACCTTATAAGGATGCACTGAGCCGGCTGATATTGGTGAATCATCCCGGGGAATAGAACAGACATGGACCTCTCTGGTTCTCTTCATTTAATATACAATACCTGCTGAGAGAATACTGATGCAAATGACATTGTGTAAGATCTAATTCACCTGGTTATTACAGATGTTTCTGGGATAGAGAGATAGGGGATGGCAGGAATGGAACTTCAAAGCTGATACATGGGTCTGGGGTCTTTCATCTTAGGCAATAAGGGTTTTCTGTAAGTCTTAGCTTACAGTATGGTTTGCTTTCAAAATGCCAGTGATATAGTCGCTTACAAACCAAGGGTGTCACATTTTTGCAAAAGTGGCTAGCCTGTTTCACTTGCTAACTAGCTTGCAATTGTACACAATTGTAGGTAAAGTGTGGTAAAATTGTCCCCTGCTAACCTCTCATAATATTTAACAAACTAGACGTAAAGCAAAGCGTTACAAAATATGAATTGTTCGAATTGTCGGGTGTGCCGAATTGTTCAGTAGGTTTTGACACAGAATGAGTCATGGTTGTCAGTGTGTTTGTGTGTTTTTATGTGTTTTGTGTGGAATTATTTGTGATAGATTTTGATGATTTGGTTATGTAATGTTTTGTGTACTACTTTTTTGTGGATTGTTTTGGTATATTTTTCTTTTGCAATGTAGTTTGTTAAAACAGGTCACATAGAGAGGTGCAGAAACAAAGTGAAATTTACAACCACCAACAGGTGGCGTTATAGGTGATATCAGTCAGGCATATGTACGCATTCGGGCCGGATCCAGTGTCCACCCTAAGACATTTTCTCTGGATCAAACTATTGTGTTTTGTTGCAAGCACTAACAAGTTGGCAAAGTTTGAGGGTCTGCCACGCCCACACCTTCCGACTAATGAGGAAATCTTATATAACTTTTAGTCGCCCATGGCTGAAGAGTAGCCTGACCACATTTCAAGGCATTACCATTAAATCTGTCGGAGGAGTTCGATCAGATGCGAGGTGTGCAAATACCGTCAAAACGCATCTTCCACTCAAAATGGCCGACTTCCTGTGGACGTGCCACCATGGCGTCAAGATACTTTTTGGTGCGTCCAAGCATGATGAAGACGTGTACCGAATTCCGTCAAGCTACGCCAAAAAAACCCCAATGCGCAGGTTTTTTTGCAATGTTCTAGGGGGCGCTACAGAGCCATTTTGCTCCATCCATGGACAAAAACTCTACCGGAGATGGACGGTTAGAGGCTTGATGTCCCTGGCAAATTTGGTAATTTTTCGAGCACTTTGACATACATGCGATTAAAACACCTCATTTATGCGTTTTAATTTATAACTAGGTGGCGCTATACATGTAATGACTGGTTATGGTATGGGTTGACATGGCCCCTTAACACAAACATACAAGAACAATTTGGCCCTCCAAGGCCCTACGGTTCTCGGGATATTCGAAGAAAACTGTGTCCCGCCACCTACTGGCCAGTTGGTTTATAACCATATAAATCAATTTATTGCATGCCCCCCCCCCCGTGAACGGAATTCACCCTTCGCTAAGCCCCGCCCACCTTAACTACTGTTGCTACGCCTGACAAGCTTTCGTACCTGGCATATCAATCTCAATGATAAGTGCCGTTATCTGACGTCCGCAGAGAGATAATTACTAATTTCTGGAGTTCAGGGGAGATCTCTGAAAGAACGAGGCAAAAGGGGCTTCAGTATGCTTTTGAGGGATACATACATGATATCTGCGCGAAGTCAGACAATGGGGAAATACATATTAAAACCTCCGGCAACCCCCCTGATGCTCCCACGTAGGAACTGACACAGGGAGAGCAGCAATCGGATTGGGGAAGTTGTGTGTCGGCCGTCATTTAACAAAATGCTAAAATATATTGAACAGTATGTCAAAGCGAGCCTGCATCTTGTCTCTTACCATTTTATTTTACGTTAAAATGTACGCATTATAAACAAAGAACCGTAATCATTTGCAAGCAATACTGAGATGAGTTAACTATCCGCTAGCTTGATAACATTAGCTTGTCCTCATGGTGGAGACTTAACAAAGTGCCAAAATACATTCAACAGTATGTCAAACGCGAACAGTAGATATGTATCTTATAGTCTCATTTTACGTTAAAATATGTGCATTGTGAACAAAGAACTGTAATTATATGCAAGCAATACTGAGATGAGTTAGCTCGCTTGCTAACATTAGCTTGTTGTAAGCAAATGTAAGTGTTCTTTGTAAACATTCAGCTGCGATTGGGGCCTCCCACACTTCTTTATCGACTCACGGCATTTCTCATATTGAGTTTTGGGTTTTGGGAATGGAAAAATTCAACCCCACCCTCCAAACTCTTTGGGTATCGGCTGTCGGTTTTGCACAACCCATAGGCACAGTGCTTCGGAATCTTCACTTTGCCAAATGTTTGTCAGGTCCTCCGCGCTTAGTTACCCGTTGCTAAACTACGATTGGCCTGGGGCAGTTTTTGGGCGTGGCTTAGCGAAGGGTCAATTCCACTTAACTTAACTTGCAGTCAGAAGGTGTCATAATGATCCCACACCTCCGATTTCGTGCAGTTCTGACCTTGTCAACTTACAATTAACATTTTTTACAACACTCCATTTTTGCTTTTTTATTTGTAACTAGGTGGCACTATACATGAAATAAGTGGTTGTGGAATGGTTGACGTGGCCTCTTAAGACCAACATACAAAAAAAATGTGGTCCTCCTAAGCCCTACGGTTTTCAACTTATTCACAGAAAACTGAATCGTCCCACCCTCTTTAAAAGAGGTCCAGTCCGACGGGGGTGCAACGGATCAAAACGAAAATCAATGGTTCAACGCTAATCTAGTGGGGCTACATGCCCACCAAATTTCGTGCACCCCGGTGTTTCAGTGTCCCGGGAATCGTTGCCTCAGCGCTGTCGCGCGGCGGTCATAATAATTATAATGCTACCACCCATTACTTGAGTTCTGTTCCTGATCACAACCACCCATTACTTGAGTTTCTGTCAAAATGCATCAGTTGTGCAGAGATAAATTTGCCCCACAAACATAACATCTGACAGAGATTGAGACACAGGCTGTCTCAGTGGCGGCGCCAGAGATTTTTTTCTGGTGGTGCTATGGGGGTGCTCGGCGTTTTACTGAGGGTGCTATGAAATTAGGGTGATAGCATATGAGTCTCATTTTTCTCTACTACAACACCTCCCCACCATATCGTCACATATGTTTACACGTTTGATCTCTAACGCGTCTTTGGGGTACATAAAAAGCGTCATTCAAATCGATCGTATTATTATTATTATCATTAGGCTACTTCTGACGGACGCGCACAAAGCCGCGTTCATCTCCGACGGTCAAAATGGATGCAGCATGTTATAGATAACGTAATCCCAAATACTTCACTTACTTCAGTGTGTGGATTAAAGTTTGCGCCAGATGACTATCACACAGCAGGAGACTCAAACGCGGATCCGCATTCGAATCGCCAAACCCGCGTGACTGTCACATTCGTTTTGATGCCGTAGGACGGATCAGCGCCGCCTCCGGCCGGCGCAGTAAATGCTGCTATCGAACAGCAGCTCCTGAGCGGACCCACATCTGATCCGGGGGCCGGACGCGCCTTTGAGGACCGTTTTGGCTCCGCCAAGAGGATCAGGATCGGATCCACGAACGCGGACGCGCCTTAACGGCTGTAACGGCCGTGGCTACATATTAGAGCCCATATCAGTGGAATTTTTAATTGCCGCCTCTCATTGCTTCCAGATTTTCTTTGAAGGAGCCTATACCATTGAGCTGAGCCCTCTTAAGTAAGTGTATTGATTTATTGATATATTGCGAGATTCACAGTAAACATTTGCCTTTGTGTTTTTTTTTTTAATCATCATGTATATTAATGCTGTGTAAATAATATTGTTTGATATTGTATCATACCATTTATGCATCAGACTATTAGCTGATGTGATGATCATGTGAGGCTGAAGCTATTTGATTTAAAAGGGGATAGCAATTTCGGCAGAATATGTTATGGTAGAGTGATTAAAAAAACACATTGTTATTAGGTCTGGTCTGTTTTAATGAGTTACTCATATGTAGCCTATGGTAGCGGCATGTAGCTGCTAGCTAGCATGCTGCTAGGTGCGATTGCAACATTTTGCAAGTTATTGCTAGTGAATGTGTTAATGTTCACGTTTGCAATGCAAACTATACATCAAGCTGATAATTTCGCTGGTACTGGTTTTTCGGTCAATAAAGTAGGGTGAATATTAGTCAATGAGCTTGTATGCTATGGTAGTAGTAGTTAGGCTACAATTTTAGCGTATTCACTCGAGGGAATTAGCATTATAATCTAGATGCATCTGGCGGCGATTTAATGCGCCCCGCATTGCGTGTCTTTCAAGCGAGATGGACAGCAGATTACTTAGGGGCCGATCACACAGGAGGGTCCAGGGTCTACACTTATACATTATTATTGTGGTGGTGACTTGTTTAATTCGATGCATATTATATATTAGTTTACTATTGTCACATGGTATAGGATAAGCCTGTGTCTAGTTAGCTTGGGGGCTAAGAGGTTGGTAATGACTAGCATTGTAATGTATTGATATTTATGTATGCTATTGTTATTTATTGTGGGGTCTCAGTGCCTTGTCAACTGCTGTCTTCCAGGTGTGTCATTGTTTCGTTTATATTCCGATTGGTTTGTACACTCATTTTGTTTAGTTAGCTTGTCATGCCAGGTTTCGCTAGCATTTATGGTATGGTTTTGGTGTGGGGCTAGGCTACTCCCCTAGCCTTGTGTAACGGAAGTTCGCGAGTTTTCGTGAAGGACTTTTTGAGGGCAGACTGTTTAGTTTGTATTTGCTGTTCGTGGCTTGTGTGGTTGTATGCCCTGTCTCTTAATTCTAAGGAAGAGGGAAGGATTCTCACTGCCTTGTCAACTGCTGTCTTGCTGTCTACAATAAATATTCAAAACAGAGTCGTGTGTCCGCTTGCCAGCACAACACAACGCAGAGTGAACAAGCCACCGGTTACACTTGGGACAGGACCCGCCTAATGTGTTGTAAATGACCATGTGAGTTATCTAGTGTAGTGTTGATTTGGGAATGTTTTATGTGTAAGTCGTCTTTTTTTGTTTTCATAAACATACAATCTGTCTGTTTGATTACAGGTGCAGTCAGAAAAAATGCTCTGACACGGTCCGCTACGGAGGCTGAGGTCACGCGACACATTATAAGGTGGTTCAATCTGACTGGGGATCGGGCCACGAGAAGACGTGCCGTGCCGTCCGCACTTGAGTCCCCACACACGGAATAGCCTATTAAATCGAATCGCCTGACTAAATCAACTGTTGAATAAACTTTTGTATTGCACTTCTCGTCATTCATCAGTTATTCATTTTATGATAGTTAAGCTGTACTTATGGACAGATATAATGCAAATTGTAGAAACAGGGCAAAGTAGAATAAGGAGACAACTTAGACTGTTTGTGGCGCAGCATTTCATTGAAGTTGAATAGGCAAGCTATTTGATGTCTGCAACGTCCTAGGCCTATTATTATTATTACTATTATTATTATTATATAGCACTAAATATAGGCTATTTCGATGCTGTTTGAAGATGAGGGTATAATATAAACAAATATTCCTACTTTCATTATCTACATTAGGCTACAGGGTTCTCTAGGAATAGGTTTTGACATAATCTCACAATGAATGTAGGCTAGGCTACTAAACAAAAGAATATGTACAATATACCTCCACCTCCGCGGAGGTAATAAGGTGTTAAGCGCGGATGCGGATCGGATTCAGTGCGGTGCCACGACGGGTCCGCGAGGTATGCACGGATGCGGACCGGATACAGTGCGGAGCCACGGCGGGTCCGCGAGGTATGCACGGATGCGGACCGAATACAGTGCGGAGCCACGGCGGGTCCTCGAGGTAAGCACGGATGCGGACCGGATACAGTGCGGAGCCAATGCGGGCTCCACTACCGCCTCCGTACCGGATCTGTTAGACTGTGCAAGTGGACCCCGATACGGGTCTGTTTCGCGGGTCCGTTGCGGAACCCGCGACACCTCCGCGGCGGATCCGCTGCGGTGTCCTTTTGCTGTATACCAGGTCACCACTACCATGTGCGACAAATTAAACTAAATTAAACTAAGTTCAATACACTTCTAACTAAAGACGGCAGATTAGAATATGAGATAGAATTAACTTAAACAGGCAAAGAGTCAGAAATGCTTTCAAAAAGTGTATATTATTTTAGGTCACACTCACAATCAATAAAAACATGAATGACACCAAACAGTAGGCACTCAAAACCACAATAATAAGAGATCAAAAAGTGTATCAAAAAGTGCACACAAAACTATGCTTAAAACATCCCTTAATTGTTTCCTAATCATTTCTGCAGTTACATTGATGATCTCATTCTGCACGTCATGGTGCACATACTTTGCATTTGACGGGTTGTTATCTAAATTTTTCTAAACGGTTTTATCAAATTTTCCAATTACAGATAGCAACTCGCGGACATTACCCCTGTTTGCTGAATCCTCATCTTCAATGTGGCCTCGCTGTGAGATCCCCTGACAAGCAGTGTAGCGCAAGCTTTCCACAACATTTTTGTAATATTGGTCTTTTCGGACCATCCTGGGCGTTCATGCTTAAGTCACCCAGGGTGCTAGCAGTATGGCTAGCAGCACCCTCAGTAGAGGTGAAGGGTTGACTTGGACCAGGACGTTCCTCTTCTTCTACATCAGAATCAGAATCTTCCTCTTGAACATCTTATTCAACTCGAGGAAATTTGCGGATCAAATACCGATCCATTTTCGTGATTTTGTGAACGCTTGACTTAGAATTGACCGATCGCGAGGATTACTGTTACTTAGCCTACTACTCATTGAACAATCACGTTCACGCAACGTGTCTGTGTCGTGCTACGTGAACAATCTGTTTATTTCAATCTGTTATTTTCTTTTGTGATTCAAATATTATTATCACACAATACATTTTATTAAGAACTCAGAATGAAATTAAATAACAATAATAGGCCTAAATAAACCATTATTTTCTTGGGGGTGCTATGGGGGTGCTATGGCCAATCTAGGGGGTGCTCTAGCACCCCCTAGCCCCCCCCTGGCGCCGCCACTGGGCTGTCTACGCTTTGACCGTAGCATGCTGATGCAGTTTCATCGCATTATGTTGCAGACATCGGCTGAGAAATTGTCCCCTTGTCACAACTGTCCCCATCTCACAAGTTGTAACATGGAGACAGTAATTCATTAAATGCTTAATCTACAGAAATTACTTTGTATAACAATAAATTGCAGAATTATAAATTATTCTCTATAGTGTCTTTATTGATATGAACTATTTTCTTGAATGTAGCTACATCATGATCAGAATAAAACAGATTTAATTATTTGTTTTATTAAGCATTGCTCATGTCTGTGATTCCTTACATCTGTCCTGAATAAATGTGAAATAAACTAACTTAAAAGTAACATTAATGCCCATGTCAAAGATGTTCAAAATGAAAAAGCCCATGAAAAAAAAGTAATAATACATTCTCATCCACTCTCCACAGGGCGAAGAGGTCCTGCCGCACACTTTTACCGCTGGCCTAAATAATTTATTGTTCTTTCTGCTTTCATCTTTTGGACTCAAAACGACTGAGTTGCAGTTTACAGTGTCAGCAGTCCTGCCATATTCAGAGAAAGTGGAGTAGTCCAGAGGTCTTTGATTATGTCAGGAAACGAGCAACTAACCAACCAAACAATGAAGCAATGTTCAAATCAATCAATCAATCAATCAATCAATCAATCACTGGTATGTACATCACTGTTAGCTACTTTTCCATGTTTTGCTGAAAAAGGCTTCCTGAGACAAAGCAGTATTTGGATACATCTATAAACATTATTTGATGAGAAAAATGTCAAAAGACAAAACACTCTATAATGTGTTGGAAAGAAGCTTTTGATGACGTGCCAGACAGTTCAGTCAATGATATGAACTGTGAACCTCACATGAACTGTCTGTCTTTCCCATGGATTTCCCAGTTCCCATTGGTTCAGTGAATTGAAATGTATTGTGATATGCACTGGCTCAATACGTGATTTGGAGCTCAAGCACCCTAAGTGAGCTTCCTCATAAAAAAAGTCTATAGCTGATTCATGTGTGAATGATCCCGTCCATTTGATTTATTACAGCCTGTGATGATGTGAAGAAACTGTTATAAGTGATGTGTGAAGTACTCTGAAATCTATGATATGTAAATGACATAGTTCATGTGTAAAATAAGAATTAAAAATGCAGATGCAAAAGGCTTTTATGTTCAGACAACCCACAAATTCAGGTTCACTGTGCACTTTGCTGATGAGTAATTCGTTTTCACTTCAGTAAAGTTAAACTGATTCCAAAGAGCAAATATTTTGTCGTTTTAAAAGAACCTTAAGTTACCTTTAATAAGTTGGACAGACATCAAACATATGCTGTTTATATTTTTCAGTGCTCTTTAATGAAGATAAAAATCTATCCGAGGTATCGGTCTTGTCATATCTCCTCTGGGTGATAGAGAATGAGAGCACAGTTCAAAACCGACTCGACTACCCCTGGGGCTCCAGTCATGAGGAAGAGTTCTGGATGGTTAATTATAGACTGTCATGGCATGCTGGGCAAGTGAGTGGCAAAGGAAGTCAGTGCAGTGCAGCTTCATCTCGAAAGGCATCTTCAGATGAGCTGACCTCAATGCCATGTTATGACCGGTATATGACTTCCCATGCTTTTGACCCAGTCATTCCAAGAGGAGATCTACACACTTGTGTTCAACTGATTTAATGGAGGTAGTTTATGTGATATTTTATACTTGACTATTTGATGAGTAGATTTAATAAATCACGGACACCGATTTCAAAACGTGGTC
Source organism: Sprattus sprattus (assembly GCF_963457725.1). Taxonomy (NCBI): domain Eukaryota; kingdom Metazoa; phylum Chordata; class Actinopteri; order Clupeiformes; family Clupeidae; genus Sprattus; species Sprattus sprattus. Next base: position 23,576,798 of record NC_137925.1, on the reverse strand, counting down.
ACTTTTACTGTGTCCTTAATCCAACTGTCTCTCAAACTGTTGTTACACACATATTAATTGGAACCCGAACTCAGGAGGACGCCACCCACAGGCCAGGAGTATTACACAGAATTACAGTACATCACAGTTGACTTTATGCACTGCACCCAATTTATAACTGTGACTACTTGACTAAAGAGATAACAGAGATAATATCGACAAACCTGTTCAAAAGTCAAGCAAGGACATCCATATTGGTCCTCAGTGTATCATAATGTCAGATACCATAATGTTTATTTTTTTTACAATTCCTTTTACACTGCAAGTTGGCTGTCATACAAATTCTACCTTTATTAATCAGCCGTTTTTAAATATGAATGCGTCCATCATTAAACGTTTAGTACACTATAAAGTGATTCAAACAGTGCGGAAATAACTTGAAGTTAGGTGCAACTGGCAGGGTTCTGTTCCACCAAAGAACAGGTAAAGACACCAGTTAGTAGGCTATATGAGAAGAGAATAATTTAGCTTTGTTGTCCGTGTAACAATAGGCAGATATTTGGTTTAGATGAGAGTCATAATACAAATGTTTTTACCACTGTTGATTTACTATATACATCAGACATGTGGTATCATGATCTCCAATGTTTAGGATAATCCCGTTGTGAAACTATTGTGCACAAGATATTCTCCTTCTGAAGCACATTTTATATTTACAGTATATCAGTAGTATTTCAAAACAATCAAAGTGTTATGTTTCTGAAAGGGGAAAATATTTGAGGGCCACTTAAAAATGAATAATCAATAATCAAGTTTCCGCAGAAGAAGATACTGATTTACATCGGTGCCCAGGCGTCTGAGTATGTTGTTCTGGTGGAGTCGTGTTTGCTTGGGCAAATGCACATAGAAAAGTAGAACAGCTGGTGAAGCAACTGGGTGGGAATGCTACCATTGGTGGCGTCTTGCCACAAGTGTGTGTGTGTCCGAAAGATAGAGTAACTGTGCCAGTGATGGTGCTCATGACGTGATTATCACCCAAGCATGTCCAGATGGTACACCCTTAATGCTAAAATAAACGTTGGTCTGACAAAGCGCGTAAAGTGGCTGATGCCTGAAATTACTGTGTCAGATCATGTTGTAAAATTTGTATTGATCTCCCAATGGGTAGGCCCCCCTTCTCACTGGCTGATCAGTCTGTACAGTGCTCAGGTAAGGTGCATGCCGGTTGTATGAATAATTAGGCTTGCTATCCCTTCTAACATATAGGCTAAATGGTAGGCCCTGATATGATATAAGTACAAAGTAGGCTGTAAACTCATCACCAAATAGGTTAGTTGTAGGCTACCATGCTGTAAGAGCCCTTCCATACATAATGTACCCTGTAGTAGGTGGTTTAGGTTACTCTTTTAGTTTTTTCGCCCTCAACCTTGCAATAACTCCGTGCCCCCCTATAGGGGCCCGCCCTACACTTTGGGAACTTTTTGTATATACACTGTCTACAAGTCTGTCAACATGCTTTTGATACTTTGGATGCTAACAGGAAATAAAATAATGGAGCTTGACAACTCCCCACTGGTATTTATAAAACAAGGTTGCGAGGTTAAAATAGCCCAGCGTGTGCCTAGTGGGCTTACTGCCCTGCAGAACCAGTCAGTACATTATAACTGACTATGATTGTTCTCTTTAGACCCATTAAGTGGTTAAGCCCACCATTCCAACTGAAAAAATGAATCATTGATCTTTCAATGTAAGTAAAACCTTTACTAAAAACTAATACCAAGCATTGTGTGCTGTGTATGAAATAATAATAATAATAATAATAATAATAATAATAATAATAATAATAATAATAATAATAATAATAAAAAAAGCAATGACTATTATAGCCTAGTTAGATTTTAATAATAAATCATTGAACACATTTAAGTGTTTCCAGTTGTTCCTGTGTGCACGAGGATTAACCCTCGGCTATCAATTTCCATTTCAAAAACTAAATGACTCGATTTAAGCTACATCTATTTTCTAATGGTAATTTCGATGAATCCATTGCTCCAGAAAATGTGTCTGTTTGATGGCTACCGTTTATTTAAATGGTTCTATCCTTTATCGTTTTTAATGAAGAGTAGACACAAAAGCCCTATCTGGCTCAATCGTTCCACAATAGCAGCCAAACCCCCTCAAAATACTCTTCACATCCTCCCGCTCATCCTATCCACGCGCTCCAGAGTCAGTCTGACCTTACCGTAAAATCAATCCCCTCCCCAACACATCACTAAAGGCGACCTTCAGATTGATAACCCATTCAGCCAATAGCCGGTGGAGTCTCTATCCCCTCCAACGAACCCTCAAACAAATTGAACATCCAGGTGGGCGGGGCTATAGTGGGCCTGGCTCTCATGTTTGGTTGCAGTGGTAAGCCTTGGATGGGATTTTGTGAGTTTTGTTTGACAGGTTACCTTTTTTATTCATTTTATATGTCTTTGTAATATGTATCTCGTTGGGCAAACTTTTGTAAACAATGTAGTCAGTAGTAATTCATTTTATACCGCCCCTGTTCACATTACTGTTTCCTGTGTCAAAAGTAACCGCTTGGCTAGCAACGCTGATTTCTCTTCCAAATAAAGCTGGTTAGCTTTGAAATTTCAGCCTAATGTCGGTAGTTAGTTAAATTAAAGGTATTCGCTACCTTTCACTGTACAGCAGGAGCCGTTTATTTGTGTATATAACTTTAACGTGTCCTAGTGTTTATTGTTACATTTAAAACATAGCTACATTGTCCACCAACAAGTTTGTTGTCAGGACCAGCTGAACTAGGATACACGATGTGTAACATTCTCCTCTCTGTAGAACTGCAACAATGTTAAAACGACATAGGCTATTGTCTACGATAATGTTGAATTAGCGATATCGAGAAACGCTTGGTATTAGACGTTTCTATTGCTTGTTTTTTGCTTACTATTAAAGAAAGACTCCCTGCTCGTTGGGAGTACCCTGAGGGGGAACCCACATGATTTCCACAGTGATTGTCGTGATTGCATGCAATATAAAGATCCGTTTCTTTCGAATAGTTTGTCAAGTTAGCTAACGTTAACGTTACCTCAGCTAACTTACGTTCTGTTTTGTTCTTCCCATCAGAACTGTACATTGTTGCTGTTGTAAACGATCGGAACTTCAGTGAAGCTTCGTCTGGTCTGACACCGCACCTTTTTGATATCTCACTGGATAGAGTGTTGCTCTTTTCACAGACTGGAAGCTAACATACCTGTCATTCATTACATGGAATAATTTTACGTGGGAACAATTTTCTATCTCATCGCACGTTGGATGGGATGGCTTTTGAAGAAACGTGGCAGTCGTCAGGAAAAGTCTACAGGAGTAACATTTGACTAAAACTTTACACATCTCTTACATACTTTACTACATCCATAAAAATGGATCAGGCAAGTGGAGGAGACGACCCCAACAAGCCATCTAAAAAGAAATCTGGTGAAGATGATGGTAAAAACAAAAAGCTGGTGAGTATCCCCCCTGTAGTGCAAAGGTTTCCAGGTTGCTTTGTAGCCTAAACAACTGTCTGCATATGCTTTAGTACTGGTCACTTTATTAACCGACCAATGTGTTTTTCTTTGTGGTAATTGTCATGAAGTTAAATCACAAATCATGAACATTAGCTTTGTTAGACATGCAGACATAGTGGTCTTTCAATTGGCTTCTGTGTACATCCTAGATCACAGGAAGGAGAAGAGAGAATAAGAAGCAAGTATCAGACACGTGCGGCATATGTTCATCACACATAAATGATTCCATGAAATATTAAAGCATGTATATTCATGAAATATAGAGAATTAATAGTGGATAAAAATCGAGAGATTCAGTATTCAAAGTTCTGGTTAGTGGGTATATGGTGTCCTCATAAAGTTACTATTATAAGGATAAGCAGAGCAATGACGCAAAGAAAGCTATCTCGATGCCATTTTATTTTTATTTTGGGTAAATAGGCCAGTTTACAGTTTGTATTATAAGCAGAGAAGACTGTATTCATAAGAGTTTGTTGGGTATGGGCAGCAGTAAGCAGAGGGTTTCTGCAGGTAGATCGTGTGGAAAATCTCCAGCAGCATCCCACAGCGGAGATAGTCTCTCTTCTTTTTCTCCTACTCTAGACTAAGTGAATGCATAGAACCAAGTTGCCTTACACATGTATATGTAATTATAGGTGGTGGTGATGCACAATGTTATTGCAGCCATCAGCTTATGCAAGATCCTACAATATAGGAGAGAACAGAGACAGGTTAGAAACAGCATAAACATCAGAAACTCACACAAAAACCCGATGTACTGCATATTGTTTAAACATCAAACTCGTTATGATATGGCATGTCACTGGCTGCTTTTGTTGTTTCAGTTTATACAACGTTGTATCAGACTGATAACAACAAGTGGAACATTTAGAGACTTTGCTGGGCCTAGGGCGAGAATTCATCCATCCATGTGACTCGAGTGTGGCTTTTTCCATGAGGGTGTTCGTCATAGGGTAGCTTGTCATGGGGTTTCTTTAGAAACATGACCAGAACTTTGTACTCATCCAAGGGGTATACATGTGAAGAGTCATAAGTGTTCACAGAAAGGATTTTTAGAATGGGAGAAAGTTTTAAGGCTTAAGCCTATCTCTCTGTCTCTCTGTCTCTCTCTCTCTGCTGTTTTGTAAACACTGTTGCTCTGGTGCTGTCAGCTGGTTCTCCCCAAGAGGTGTCGTATGTCACAAGTTATTCCCAGTCATCATTCCCGCTCTGGATCTGACACCATGGGGAGGAATGTTGGAGTCACCATTGCTGAGTGACTTCCCCATCTTCTCCCTCTCACTTACATGGAAGACCCTTTTTAATGCCCTGTGATTAATCTGTTCAAATGCTTCCCTGCAATCCACACGCAGCGGCACACACACACACACACACACACACACACACACACACACACACACACACACACACACACACACACACACACACACACACACACACACACACACACACACACACACACACACACACACACACACACACACACAATTTTTCAGATACGTTAAGTCAATTAGCAGACCCACTACAGGATTAGAAGCAGGCCTTATTTAAAGTCTACATGTCTCAGAAGCTGTGATTACATCAGGGGGAAGGACCATGTGGATTCCTGGAGGACTCTGTCAGCCCCTCCTTTCAGATGATCGTTTTTTTTTTAACTTGGCACTCAAAAGATGAAGTCCATCTCCTAAGACCAGCACGCTGAGAAAGCAGTCTTGTCTCACTGACAGAGAGCTATGAGTTTGATATGGTGTCTTTGTTAGGCTGTGGGGCTTGTGGTAGCACAAGGCCCAAAAGGGAAGTAGGATGGCAGCAGGTGACTCCGGTTCATCCAGATGAATGGCATTGCTCTCATATCATTTCATGTATAGCTTTCGCACATTATGAGGGGTGCTCATTCAGGCCAACTACCTGTGTGCTTAACCCAACCTCACTGCACAGCATGGGAAGAGTTTGGCAAGAGAATTCTTCTGTGTAGGACAGCACCACTGGGCTTGAGGAATGCAGGCTTGGTGCAGCCCCAGGCTGGAGATCCTGATAGGTTAAGCACTCAGCGTGTTTTCAGCAAAAAATGTGCGTGCTGAAAACAGCCTCAGCTGGAAAAAGTGTGCCCATACCTCTGCTGGTCCTCTGAAGTCAACCCTGACCATGTGGGGCTTTTTATGTTGCAAGAAACCTCAGTGCTAGGGTGTACCACACTAAATGATGGTAACAAAATGTAAAGCACACGCCACAAGTCTTATAATAGCAGTGTATGGAAAGTTTAGGGAGAAGCTGGAGAGGAAGTTTTCCACAGCTGGGGAAGGCAAAGTGTTAGTTCTCCATAGTGTTATTGGAGCCCTTCCTCAAATATAAACAGTTTAGTCGCTCTCCCTGTCTCTCCCTCACTCTCTCTGCCCCACCCTATTAAGTCCAGTCCTCTATGCTCTTTTGGGTGCAGTCTGGCTGAGAGAGTGCTGATGTCATCCCCCCCACCCTCTTTCTCGCCACCCCTCAATTTATGAGCTCACAACTATGTGTCAGAACACAGTCCTCGTCAGGCATGTTCCTTGTTTCACAATTGTGGATGGGCTTGGGACACTGTCCTCCCACTGTTGCGAAACTGCTGTTTAGAAGGGAGGAAGTCATCCCTCATGTTGTTGGGTGGACAACTCAAGTCTTTAATTTGAGCAGATTTGAAGCTCTGTATTTGTGTTTGCAGACTTTTCATAAACAATAATCTAATCTCTCTATCTCTGCTTTCTAATCAGTTCAGCTACCCAGCCATTTGCCTACCTTCTCAATGTCCTTGTGGATCAGGGAGTCAGGAGTAAAGAGAAGTCTGTCTTGAGTAGGATTACACGAAGGTTATCTGCATTTGAGCATGCCAAGAGCTTTTAGCAGCCTCTGGATTGCTGTAAAGCACTGGAGGTAATCCTCTGTCACCCAGCGACTCAGTCTGACAGGGACAAAAAAAGAGATTTGGGAAAGAACAACTGTTCCCATCATGTTTGTTTAACAGAGTTACCCCGCAGGTTTACGTCATAGCACCATGTCTGGGACTGGGGCTTTGTTGAGTGCACAAATAAGGCCATATTCTGGATTTGGTGTGTGTATCTTCACACAACTGCCTGTTCATTCTAGGTGATGAATAGGATGCCAAAGGATTTTAAGCATTTAGCTGACTGTTTATTGCACTGAACTGATTTCAGTGAAGTGAATCTCATTTAAGAGAAATAGCTGGTCTCTTTGTCATGGCTATCCAAAAGAGAAAATCAGATTTTCCTTGTTTGGGGAACAAACAGTTATACACTGGCCCCTTAACAAGATGGACACACTTGTTGAAGTCATTTGAGTGGAATTCAGGAAATCCAGTTTGTCTGCATAGAATAATGCTGCATGCCAATCCCATGTCACAACTTCCTTGGAACACATGCTTCCGCAATGCTACGCACTAGGAGACGGACATGTTGACCGACTGATGCATTTCCTGATGCATTTTTTCACTATATTGGCCTAAGCATGATGGATTCTCTTTTAAAAGCAGCTGCAGCACAACAATAGCAATTTGCAAACATGATTAATCCTAAGTATATTTACTCAAAAGTAAAGAAGTATGAATAGGAATAATATCTGACCACGTGTCTTTCAGATCATATGAATGGAAAGGGCAAGATACACTTGAAAACTATATTCATACAATATAATTTCTTATAACTTGTATAATTTCTTGCCTATTTCCTTGGCTCATTGTGCCTGCTGTTATATAGTGAAACAGCACTGATACGATGGACTAAATTACAACCATTGTTTGATAAAGAGTTCATCAGCAGTTTGTAAGCATTAGAGTCAGGTGAAGAAATTACAAATACGATGTGCCTTTTGAGATTTTTGCCTTGAAATGTTTTAGATAAAAAGGCTTTGAATACTTTTGAGAAGTCAGTATGTCAGGGTTAGGGCTGCAACAATCATCGCATCACAGCCATACCCCGGTACTAAGTACTGCGCTGTTGAGCTTGTCACTGCAATAACACCTCTTTCCCATTATCTGAGAGTGCTGCCATCCCCATGTAGCTTGTGGCTTGGTCTGTGGTCTTACCTACACATATCCGTATATTAAAAGGATGACGTCCACAGAACACTCCTTTGCCTCCCTCTGTCTACACAAGAACAACAAAAGGAGCAGTCCACTGAGCATACACACAACATTTGGTAATCACATAATTGTAACCCTCTGGTCCACTGACCATTAATTGCTTGGAAAACACAACTTGAATATGTGAATATTGCTTTCAAATTAATGTGAATGTGACATGTTACTATAAGTGGCCGTTTCGTTTGCGATTGCAACCAATCCTCATGTCTACACTACACATAATAGCAATATTAACAGACATTTTGATTATGTGTATTTTTATTTCCTTAAACGTTTTCAGATCAACAATGTCAACATATCAAGGGACAAGTAATATCAAATGAATGAACTAGAAGAGCAGACCTCTACCAAGGCTAAATGCTGTTTCTCACAACGTTAGCGACAGTGAAACTAAATTCGTGGATCTGCCCTGTGATTCAGATTTCCTCGAGAATTGACTGGTGTCTTCAGTGGCCCATCCTACGCTTAAAAAAAAAAAGTTTCATTGAAAATGCTGATGTTTTTTTTTGTGTCATATTGCTCACTGACAGACAAACAAACCAAAACAAAACATAACCTCCTTGGCAGAAGTAATTGAACACAGGGGGGTTCGGTGCTGGGTTGGTTCTTTCCTTCTGAAAATGGGCCAAATCAAAATTTGACTCCTTGCCCAGGATGCAATTTGTAATTAGCACATACCTCCAAGTAGACAGTGCGTATCTTGCCCATTACCTTAAGTCGTGAAGGGTTTTCACATTTTTCACCTCCCCTGACTGTTAAGTTGAGGTTAATCAAAGACTTTACCCTTGAAGATAGTTTCAGCATGTCAAATATAAACATCCGGCACCAT